>NW_006800227.1:294887-300734 GCF_000485575.1 Poecilia formosa
GTAAAACAGCTGAAACACTGAGTGCCTTTAAATCTCAACTTAAAACCCACCTGTTCAGAGTTGGATTTGAAACGTAATCAATGGAACAGTAATCAATATTTGATTTGTTGACTGTTTCATGAGCACTTTGAACTGCCTTGTTGCTGAAATGTGCTATACAGATTAATACATTGATTGATTGATTGACTGACTGACTCTGCGTTGCTCCTCAGGCGGCGTGGTTTGGCGAATCAGAGCGTCCGACACCCGGCTGGTTTGCGCTGCAGGAAGCAGGAACGGCACCGAGGAGACCAAGCTGCTCGTTTTGGACTTTGACCTGGACGACACCAAGACCGACTCAGACCTGAAATGAGAGCGAAACCGACCAATCAGATTGGAAAAAGACTCTTTGTTGTTGTTGTTGTTGACCAAAGTCCGACTGAGCCAGTCAGTCAGCTGTGAATGTTACAACACGACCAGAAACGACGGACAAGAAGAACCTGCTGCTGGACGATGAATCGAAAAGAATAATGGATGTAATATATGAATGTTTGACGAACAGACGAACGAGGGATTTCACTCCTTTTTCTGTTTTTTGTTTTGCTTTTTGCTGCTGTACCAATGAGGAGGTGAAGATGCTGTTTAAACTAACCAAACCTACCAAATCGTAATGGCGGCCAGGGATTTCCCCGCCTGTCTTCAGTCGGTGTTGATCTGAAACCGGTGTTATCCGGCCGCAGCTGGAATATCGTTTCCACGTCATGAGAAGAGGGAGAACCAACCAGGAACCACAACCAGAGCCTCACATCTGCAACAGCTGGAGCATTTAAAACTGCTCCGCTGGAAATAACAGAAGCAAAATGAAACCGATCCACTGCAGGTTGAGATGGGAGAAAATAGAGAAAACATCAATTATAGGTTAATCAGAAGATTTGGTCAGACTCATAAAATCACAAATATTACTATTCTGCTGTTTATTTTACTTGAGAAGTCTTAAAAAACTTCTTGATTTGAACTGATCTCCTTCCTGCACTTTCATCTCCACATATACAAATTAATCATGCAGGATTTTTTCTCCTCTTTGCGTCTCTCACTGCTGTGGGATTTTCAGATTTCAGTCAAATCCCCTCAGAGCGCTCAGTGTGTTCGCCTGAACCCGTTTCATTTAATCTCTAAACGTTTCCGTCAAAAACTACGTTAAATAATTTCCACCATAAATCTCTACAAGCTTCGTTTAGTTTCAGTTGAAAAACATTTGATTTGTTTGAGGCTAAAATTGTGGCTCCGCCTCTTTCTACGTGCTCCCCGAAAAAGGCGGGAATCACCATGGAAACCGTGTTTTTTTTTTTCTTGTTCTTTGCTACATTAGTCCAAAATCAAATCTAATTCAAATACAGCTAACAAAGGGAAGTTGTTGGGCTTTCTGTAGCTGTGAACACATTTCAGTTTTTATTTGTTTTTCTACTTGTTTCTCCTCATAAAGTGTCATATTTACTTTTAAATCTAACATTTAATCCAGTTGTCCAAGGATAAATCTTAAGTTTTTCTTTGGAAGTGAAAGAAATGACGCAGAAATATCCAAGTTATTCAGAGCGAAATCTGCTCAAGGTCTGTAAATGTTTCAGATCGGAGGCTAAGTACTTTTTTATCATCTTTCTTTAGAAAAGGGAACAATAAAATAATGGTTTATATGAAGAGAAAAGAGATTATTACACCCCAAACTCCCGCAGCAGACGCCTCTAAATCCTGCTGATTTATTTTATTCAGCCTTGTAAACTTTCTAAATGTGATGAATATAGATGTAGGAGGAAGAGCGCGGTTTATGAAAACAGAAAGCATTTATCACCTTGTGCCTTTTTCTTTCCTTTTAACAGCCAAAAACACATTTATTACTTGAACGACGGGTAGAAAAAACGAAGCGTTGCAGCAACAATATCACTTTTTCAGTTGAAAACATTAGATATGCTGTTTTTAATCTAATATACTTTAAAAACAGGATAGAACTAGATGTATTTAGCTTTAGTACTCATTAACCATTTGTTGTTTTTTCTTATTTTTTCCTTAAACTCAGTAACTTTAGGAACATTTCAGTGCTGGACAGATGTCATGTAAAAACATTAAACAGCAGAGAGGATCAGATCATCTGCTTTTATCTGCACATAAATCATATTTTCATGTTTTCCTTTTCACTGGCAAGAGATTTATTCAGTATTTTGCTTCTATTACGTTTGATGTCAGGGAGCTTTCATTTTTTCTATCATCCTGCCAGTAATTATTATCTTTTTCGTTTATTTGCGCAGCTGAACCATAATTATGTTTGTCTCCTTGTTAATCCCTCAATTACACATTTAATCCAAGTTTAAATTTAATCTAATGAACCTCAGAAATCTGCCTTGTTTGAACATTTAGTCACGTTTTGACGATAAATGATTAAAAACGCAGATATCAGATGGTTTAATAATGATTCTGCCTGTTTGGAGCAGATTCTCTTTAATTCAGCTTGTAGAAAATCAGAATCTTTTTAATTAATTTCTGTTTTGAGTTTATGAAGCGAAACCCTTCTTTCATGCTTTTCCTCGGCTATTGCAACGAATAACAATAATAAAAAAAGAGGATATATAATTTAAATCAGCTGCTGGCTGCAGACATTAATTCGATGCGCTGCTGTTGCTAGGCAACAGTAAGCAGAGTTTGGACACATCTTCCCAGCAACAAGTGGTATTTCAGGCAGGAGCGCTGACCTCCTGCAGGTGTGAGGCTCTCCGACGATCGTTTTCTGTGAAATAGTGTAAATAAAGAGAGGATGTACATAATGAACTTTTTATAAATAAAAGAAAACAGAGGAAATATTGTCCTGGTTGAGTGGAAAAAGTCCTGGATGAATGAATATGAATCAATAAACATGAGTTTTTATAAAAATCTGGACTGATGGTTGTTAATCTAATAACTCCTATGATAAAGATAAATAAATGTATTTCTGCCACATTTTCAATAAAGTAAAATTAACCAGAACAGCTCAGATATATTATACAGATTCAATAAATATGAATATTACTGAAAACTTCATTTATTTCAGTAATTAAATTTACTCTAAGTGAAGCATATTAACACAAACTGGTGTTTTTAAGCCTTTATTTCAGTTAATTATGATTTTCTGTTAACAGTTAATGAAAATATGACATTTAAGGTCAAAATATTAAATGAAACCAATAAAAAATACATTTTAATGCAAAAACTGACTTTATGAAAAGCCTGTTTAATATCTGCTTAAAGTTTGCTTTTAAATAAATTCACTTTAAGTGAAACTCTTTGTATAGATTAACAAACTGATGTTTTCAAGCCTTTATTTGTGTTTATTATGATTTTCTGTTTACAGTGGATGAAAATATGACATTTCATGTTAAAATATTTATGTCTATTAATGTCTCACGAATAGCATCGGTCTTTGAGATTTTAACACTTTTCTCCAGCTTTAATTTATATAAATGTTCATAAATAATGATGATATTTTCCTGAATAAATGAAAAATAATCTGTTTAAAAGCTATTTGACATTTTCTGAGGAGCAAATATGGTTCAGTAATAAAATGCAACAGGAAATATTGATAAATAAATAAAACTGGCTGATCCAGATCACTAACAGTTTACCTTTTGTTTTCATTTAAAGATTTTCTTAGTATTAACTTCAGTTTAATTCAGAAAAGTAGTTAGTTTCTAAAATGTAATTTCCTTTTGGAGTCACTGAAGTGTTTTTAATTATAATTTAGTTTAATTAAAATAAAAGTCACCTGGTTGAATTGTGCATGTTCACCGTGTAGAAATGAATGGAAACGTTTTTTCTAGTTTTGAATGAAAAATGATTTTTATTTATTGATTTCCGTCACAGCAGCATGAAGTTCAGCTTCAGCCTCCGTCTCCTCGCTTCCTGTCTGAATCCCAGCAGAGCTTCATGTTTCTCTACGTGGGAGTTGGTGGGAGAACGGAGCGGAAAGCGTTACGCAACCAGAACCGGGCTCGCCGTCCAGAACCAGAACCAGAAGAAGAAGAAAACACGTAGGAGGTGTGAGCATCTTTCTCTGAGCTTCATTAATAAAACAAAACCCGAATCCCCGGCTTCTCCTGCTTGTTAGTATTCA
Organism: Poecilia formosa; assembly: GCF_000485575.1. Classification (NCBI taxonomy): domain Eukaryota; kingdom Metazoa; phylum Chordata; class Actinopteri; order Cyprinodontiformes; family Poeciliidae; genus Poecilia; species Poecilia formosa. Next base: position 299,002 of record NW_006800227.1, read on the forward strand.
ACATGTGAGCTTTGTTTTCTGCAAACACTCCGACGGCTTTTTGGGTTTTCTGAGCCTTTTAAAATTCACTGAATACATCAGAGGGGAAAAAAGCATGAAAACGTAAAGAAAATGGTGAAAACAGGAAACAGAGACAAGAAATGGAAGGTAGTTAAATGGAAAACAGAATGGTGATTGAAAAAATAGAAATATTAAAAAACTGAAGGGGAGGAGGAAGAAAAGGCCAATAATAGTAAAATATATTGGCCTGTTTCTTCAGAGACGTGTCCTTGTGGTGTTTCTGTTCATCACCATCCTCTTTCCTCTGGGTTCGCCCGTTTCCATGTGAGTTATTGTCGCTACCTGAGGGGATCCTGGTGGTTCTGTTGGGAAGCAGCAGAACCTCCTGGGTCCGGATGGATCACAGATGTTTTTCAGCTGCAGGTTGGAACAAACAGGAACAAACAGGAACAAACAGGCAGACCGAAAAACAAACCGGTTTAAAACTGAAACAGACAGGATGATAATAACAGCCTATTATCATTATTATTATTATGTAATTATGTAATTATGTTAAATGTCAAGACTCAAAGTGTTCTGTTAAAGAGTTCCTTCACAACACGCTCTTTTCAATAATATCAGGATCTATATTTTGTTGCTCATTGTTTACACAATGAGCAACAAAATTGTTCACACAATGAGCAGCTGTTACCTTAAAGAACAAACTCCTCACTATTCTCATTTCCCTTTTAATTAATAATTCAAGTTATTGTGAATTGTTGGTTTTCTGTTGCCCAACAGCAGCTGCTAGTAAAACTGAATGTTTAATGGTGTTCACTGCAAAAATATAACATCTTACCAAATATCTTTGGTCTAGTTTCTACTGCAAGTGTTTTACTTCACTTACGATAAGACAATTTATGAGTAACTTTTCAGCAAGATATATATTAATTTGTTTGTAATTAATAATGCCTTAATATTGATGAAAATGTTCTAGTTCCATTGGTAGATTATTTCACTTATGGGGAAAAATGTTGTGTTATAATATAATCTGCCAATGCAACTATAACGTTTTAATCCATTTTAAGGCATTATTAATTATAAACAAATTAATATATGTCTTGCTGATAAGTTATTTGTAACTTAGTCTTGTCTTTTTTCAAGTATAATTTTTGCACTGGGCCAAAATTACTTGGTAAGATTTTGTTTTTACAGTGAATTGCTGATGTTTTGAACTGTGTTTTTATCCGCACTCTGAGAAATGTTCAGTCATGTATTTTTCCAAGCATCAGACTCCACCTTCTTTTTATGAAACACTGACAGCTCCACCTATCAAAGTTATTTCTTGACAATCTTAAGGGTTTGGCCAACAGGTACATTCCACCTTAGATGACGCCCACTGGAAGCAATAGAAGTACAGGCGAGTCTCATAGAGGCATTTTTACTGAGAGCTGAAACAGAGCAGATAGGAGTTAAGATGGAGAAATTCTCCTGTTCGATCTGTTTGGATCTACTGAAGAATCCGGTGACTATTCCCTGTGGACACAGTTACTGTATGAACTGTATTAAACACCACTGGGATGAAGAAGATCAGAAGAAAATCTACACCTGTCCTCAGTGCAGGAAAGAGTTCAAACCGAGGCTTGTCCTAAAAAAAAACATGACGTTAGCTGCCTTACCGGAGGATCTAAAGAAGAATGGACTTCAAGCTGCTGCAGCTGATCACTGCTATGCTGGACCTGAAGATGTGGCCT
>NW_006800227.1:301447-304645 GCF_000485575.1 Poecilia formosa
GTCCTGAGAGACACATGGACAAATATCGAACTGAGAGGCACTGAGGTGGATGTTCTACTGTTTAGACCAGAACCACAGACCAGAGATGACTTCCTGAAATATGTCCGACACATCAATCTGGACCCAAACACAGCACACAGTTACCTGTTGCTGTCTGACGATGACGGAAGAGCAACTTTGACTAAGCAAAAACAGTCATATATGGACCATCCAGATCGATTCAGTTCTTGGATTCAGGTATTAAGTAAAGAGAGTCTGACTGGATGTTGTTACTGGGAGGTGGAGTGGGGAGGCAGAGGTATTGAAGTGGCAGTTTCATACCCAACGATCAGCAGGGCAGGTAACTCGTATGAATGTGCCTTTGGCTTCAATGACAACTCCTGGGCTTTACGTTGTGACAGCAGCAGTTACATATTCAGGAATAACAAATTTGAAACCAAAATACCAGGTCCAGTTTCCTCCAGAATAGGAGTGTACCTGGACCACAGAGCAGGTATTCTGTCTTTCTACAGCGTCTCTGGTACCATGACTCTGCTCCACAGAGTCCAGACCAGATTCACTCAGCCTCTACATGCTGGGATTGGGTTTTTTTTACTACTATTTGTACTATTCAGGAGGAGACACAGCTGAGTTCATCAAACTGTAATAGGAATAGTTGGTTTAATTCTGTAATTTTCACATATATATTTGCTGTTTTTTTACTGTCATCATTATTAAATGTTCAACTGTCAATCATCTCCTTTGGGAGCCTCCTTTAAAAGTTACATATTTCTTGTTTTGATTAGGTTTAGTCATTTTATGGATGGGGACGCTTGGCTACAGATACTGCAGTAGCTTATACACATGACATGTTTAGCTTTACAAATTTTACTCAACCAAATGTAAATTTTGATTCTTGTACCTAAAATCAATGTAATTTCACTTTGTAACTAAAATACAGTAATAAAGCTTTCCTGTCTTTGCTGTATGTATTTGCTGTTGTCCATCTATTTTTCTACAAGATACTTAAACAAAGAAACTGCTACACCATGATTATCACAGGTGGCTGGAAATTAACTCATTACAAAAGAATGTGTGTTAAAATGTTTCTGCATTAGTTGCTCTGTGGAGCCTGGTGTAATGTTAACAATCAATAGTTACCAGGAACGATGCTTTCTTCCATTACTTCCAGGCGTCTGGAGAAGAAGCCACAGCTCCGTCTTTAGGGGTTAAGGCCAAGCCCCACGTTGGGCGCCAATTCTTTGGGGAGTGAAAAACTGGTCAATACCAAAAACAAAGCACACCGCACTGTTTCTGTCCACTTTATGTGGACCAGAATTGGAGGTTTCTTAGCAAACCTACATTTTACACAAGTTTCACATTCACACATTTCTCACAGCCTCCAACCTGTCCATATATTTGTCCTGGTCTAGTTCATTTTGTGATCGAAGCAGATCTTTTGACTTGTGATTTGCTGAAATGCTATGATAGTTTCCTGGAAGTGTCCACAGCTGTGACGCATCAAACCTGCCTACATGAGTATGTCAAGAATTATCTCCTCATCTCTCCAAATCTGAATTTGTTCCTGACTTTCCAGTTCAGAGTGACCCAGTACATTTCCTTCTGATGAAAACATGCCTTAGTGCAAAATGACTATCCATATAATTATTCCTCTTGTACACCAGTGCTTAGTCTGAATCTGAGTTAGCATTCAGAGTCTCTGTTAGCTCGACTTTAGCTGGTTATTATTCTGACTCAGATTCTAAGCTAATGGCAGGAAATACCTGATAGCTTGACGTTGACAAGCTGTTACCTTGGACAATATGAGCTATTAGACCAATTCTGACTCACTGTAAGCTAAGACTGCCTGCTAACTGATGCTAAACAGCTGTTAGCTTGGTTCTGAGTAACTGTCAGTGTGAGCCTTTAGCTGCTAGCTTGAGCCTGATGAGCTATTAGATTCCTGTTAGTCTTACTTTGAGTAGCAGTTAGCTTATCTCATTAGTTTCCCACAGTCAGAGCCTGAAATGACCATGAACTGACGAGCTGTTAACATGATTCTCTCATGCTGTAGCTTTAAACTGCCTTGCTGTTAGCAATACTAGCAATAACTTTGACTCTGAGTCACATTTGACTTAGTCTACATGCTAACTTTACATTAACCAGCTGTTAGCCTGGTTTTGAGTAGCTGTTAGCTTGGCTCTTACAAGCACTTTGCCTCAATCTAAATAATAGTCGGTTACAAATCTTTGTTTTTTTTTTGTTGTTGTTTTTGTAATGAAACTTTATGTTTATTTTACTTTTAAAAGCAGTCAGAGCCTTTACATTCTACACTTTTTTGAAAAACTTGTATTAAAACCAAAATATGTAAACATATTTGGATTCTTAAGTCATTATTTTACATTGTGTATGAAACATATCATTAAATCCAGTTTAAAACAGAAACAATCAGAAATAAATGAAAGATAAATCAAATATCTTTTTAAAAAAATCATTGCTTCATGTGTTTTACTGTGTGCTCCTCAGGCTCAGAGCTTCTCTTTTCTTCTCTTTTCATCCTGCACACACCAGCCTGCCCCACTACGCTGTGTGTAACCCATATTTTATCTTTCCAGTTCACACAGGGGCCTGATTGATTATGTATGTTGAGCTCGTAGCACTGCGCTGCGTTTCTGTCGGCCCGTTTCATCTCCTCCATCTCCACACACCCCCATCGGTCACAAAGAAAACACAACGTAGGCTGGTCTATATATATGTGATATATGATCAAATAACACAAACACCTGCTCTCTGTAAGGAAGAGCATCCAGCTGTGTGAATCTCTCCAGAGCTTTCTGCTGGACATCATCATGCCGCTGTATTGTGGTCGTAAAACAGGCAGAGCCATGCTTTTAGTGAGATGAAACTGGCCCTGATGTTGGTGCGCGCTTCACAGCAATTACATTAACAGGATAAGCACACAAACTGATTATGTGGGGAGCCTCAGTGATATAACGCATCACCCAACCAACCCGATATGCTGTGAATCTGAATCTAAAGCAAGAAAAAGAAAATAATTAAACCTATTTTGGTTTTCTTTGTGTTTAGAGTTGGTCAGTTCTGTTGTTCACCTGTTTTTTGAGGACTGACCACTAGTTCTTAGTGCGCTTAAAATACAAATGTGAACAAATCTTGGTCAATATTTGGCTAATGTTAAAAACACACACACACACACACACA
>NW_006800227.1:304982-310632 GCF_000485575.1 Poecilia formosa
AATAATAAATGAAAAAGACACCTCATCCACTTTTCTACCACGAACAAGTCTTTATTTTCACACAGCTCTCTGTGACGTAAATGCTACATGCTAATGAGTTCTATGTAGATTAAACGTCATGTCAGGTTTTGTGTTTATCTGTGTTTTCTTCCCAGCTGGATTTCCTGATTTGATTTGACTCGCACATCAGTGCGATTCAATTAGGAGCAACGCTGACTGGTTGTGACAGACCCAGTTACCACAGAAACCAGAACCGACAGACCAAACCTGCTGCCTGGGTTCTCCAGCGGCTCCGGCTCCCTCTAGTGGCCAAACTGAGGTAATCAGATATGTCACCACTTCATCAGCACAAATTCAAAAGAAGCATCAGGAATAATAGTTTTTATTATTCCTTCAAAACTATGGTCGAGTTTTCTTCTGTTAAAATCTGTAACTATTATAACAAAGGTTGCTGGATGATGAATTGTCCCAGAAGTTATTGCAATAAACTATAATATTGTTGTTTTGAGACCATTTTTAAGCAATATAATGGTAATGGCATAATATTAATGGAAGAACTCACTAATGAATATTTAACACTAGAGCTGGAAGACATTTTAAATATCCAAAATAAACATAACAGCACAAACAACAAATAAAGTGAATTATAAAGTCTCTAAAAACTAAATTATTCTTCAAAAATTTAATTAGTTGAGAAAAAATCAGATGACTGAAGACTTTCATCATCCAGTTTTTGGTAGAAAGAGAAAACGATAAAACATGCAAATGCAATTGATTTATTGCTTAAGTGTGTAAGTGCATGCTCCAAACTACTTTCTAAAAACCTTTTTAAAGTTGGTAAATAAACAATAAAAACTAAATGTGAATCTTTCCTGTTCACGGTTTTAGAGGCTGGCTCCTCCCTCGACCGTGACAACATATTTCCTCCCTAACAGCGTCACAGGTTGCATTCTGGGCGTGAACTATCATCTACATGATCATGCAAAGCAGTTTCTGTTGAGAGGAAATGAAACTTACAGGGCTGTTCTGACTGAGTGGTGCAATGTCTTACAAGGGATTTCACCTGGACCGAAGGAAATACTCCTGTTCCATCTGTTTGGATCTACTGAGGCATCCGGTGACTATTCCCTGTGGACACAGCTACTGCATGGACTGTATTCAATACTTCTGGGATGGAGAAGAGCAGAGGAGGATCCACAGCTGCCCTCAGTGCAGGAAAACATTCAGACCAAGGCCTGTCCTGGAGAAAAGCATCATGTTGGCAGAGTTGGTGGAGGATCTGAAGAAGACTGGACACCAAGCTGATCACTGCTATGCTGGACCTCAAGATGTGGCCTGTGATGTCTGCACTGGGAGGAAGATGAAAGCTGTCAAGTCCTGTTTATCCTGCCCAGCTTCGTACTGTAAGAATCACCTCCAGCCTCATTATGTTGCTGCACCTTTACAGAAACACATTCTGGCGAATCCCAGCAAGACTCTCCACCAAAACATCTGCTCTCGTCACGATGAGGTGATGAAGATCTTCTGTCGTACTGATCAGCAGTTTATCTGTTATCTCTGCTTACTGGATGAACATAGAGTCACTGAAGTGAGTGTCTTCCTGCCACAACCAGAACCAAAGAACAGAGCTGGATTCTTAAAGTATTCATGTAGAATCAGACTTCATCCAAACACAGCAAACAAATACATGTCATTGTCTGATGGGAACAGAAAAGTGACATTAATGAATCATCGGCTGTCTTATCCTGATCATCCGGAAAGATTCACTGACTGGTTCCAGGTCCTGAGCAGAGAGAGTCTGACTGGACGTTGCTATTGGGAGGTGAAGAGGAGAGGAAGAGGAGTTGATGTTGCAGTTTCATACAGGAACATCAGCAGAGCAGGGAAATCCAACAAATGCGCCTTTGGGTTCAATGAGAACTCCTGGTCAATATCGTGTCAAAAAACGGGTTATACTTTCTGGCACGATGGAGTTGAAACTCAGGTACCAGGTCCAGTTTCCTCCAGAATAGGAGTGTACCTGGACCACAGAGCAGGTATTCTGTGTTTCTACAGCGTCTCTGGTACCATGACTCTCCTCCACAGAGTCCAGACCAGATTCACTCAGCCTCTACATGCTGGGGTTCAGTTCTATTACTACCTAAATTCCTACCGAGGAGGCGACTCTGCTGAGTTCATGAAACTGAATTAGTTTGCTGAAAATCGCAATTTCAGTCACCACAGTTTTCACCATTACTGAACTTTGAACAATGCCACCATTGCTCAAAGTTAAACTTTTAAACACACTTCATATTAAGAACTTTACCAGGTTTATTTGTTTTGGTTTATTTGCTTTTAAAGGACGGGGTGTTCAGGCAACCTGTGTAATGAATTTAACAAAAACAAAATGCAAAATGTTTAATTTGACTGTTAAATTGATGTAAAGTCTTTTTACTCACATGTTAAGTTACAGAAGTAAAGTTGACTTGTCCTGATAAAAATTTTCCATGGTTCATATTATTGCTGGAGTATTTGGGCCAAGATAAGAAAATAAAACATAAATAAATAGAATTACAAGAATAAAGTCATATCATTAGGGGAATAAAGTTAAAAAATAAAGTCACAATTTTGACTTTATTCTCAAAAAATAACTTCTCATATTATTATGACCTTATTCTTGTAATATTATGACTCTGATCATAGGTTGTTTCTACTGTATTTTTATTTTTAATACATTTGCAGGACACTCAACAACTATTTCCCATATTATCTTAAAGGTGTATTTATGTGTTTAACTTTGAGAAAAGAGATTAATTTAATAGTTTGGCACTCTAGTTCATCTGGATTAGAGAATAAGAGCTGTGAACCGATTCTCTGTTGATCTGGGATTGTTAATTTTAATGTAGTTTATGTTTCACTCATAAACAAGAGTCACATTTTTGGTTTGACAACATTTATTTCACAGTCAAAAAACAAATCCACAGGAATTGTTGGCACAAGGGTTCCACTCCAAACCCAGTTTCAGTTCCTCATTAAAGCAACTTTAAATATTGGCAACCTGAAATATCCCAGCCCAATCATAACCAGTGGGAAGCCGATCGGTTGAACCCGTCGGTCTTCCAAACAAGCAGCTCAGTCTCCGTCTTCTTTCCTCTGATCCTGAGAGTCCCGGATCGGCCGCATCGGATCACCTGATGGTGCGGTACATCATGAAGTCCACCGTGGTGCATCGTGGGAACTTGCCGATGGAGCTCTCCTCCACGGGCGTGTAAACTTTGATCTGCCTCATGTGCGTGTCTCTGCCGTTCTGATGGTTGGCGAGCACGGCGATCTGGATCATGAAGGTACTGATTGGTTCGTTTGTTCGCTGAAAAAAAACACAGAAATGAAAAGTTAGACACTGGGAAAAAAAAAACAACCCAGAATAAACAACATGAAAATGAAAACAGAAAAACTTCAGGGATGCTTTAAATTTGCACCATAATCTAAAAAAAAAAAAACACTAAAGTTTTATGCTGTGGAAAAACACTGCCGCCAGGTGGTGAAACCCAGAACTACATATGTGTGAAGTCAGGAGGAAATAAAATGCAGTTTTCAGGTATTTAAGATATAAATAAACAGATAATTTATGGAAATTAACATTTAAAATTCAGGGTTTGCTTTGTGCAAATAAACATTAGGACCATACTTAAAAATAAGAAGATAAAATGAGGAGAATTAAGTTCAAATAACATGATGTTAAAATCATAATATTTTGAGAATAATGTAATATTATGAGAATAAAGTCATAAAGTTACAAGAATAAAGTTGTAATATTTTGCTTTTTTTTCTCTTGTTAATTCAACTTTACTCTCATACAACTTTATTCTCATAATTTATCTTTTTATTTGTCCTAATGTGACTAATATTTTGTCGCAGTTTTGGACTGAAAAGCTAAAAACAACCTTTCAACCCTTGGAAAAATAAAAACATGTTTCAGATCAGGCAGGAAAAAAATTATAAGTTTTGCACCGCTTCCTGTTTTCACTGAATCCAAAAACAGAATCTTGATATTTTTACCTGATTTAGTAGAGAGATGTGAATCCAGCCGCTGGGCTCCACCATCTCCAGCTGCTGCAGAGACGAAGATGAAACAATCAGACGGGTTTAACGTCCAGCAGCAGTGAGCCGCAGAAACACCGACTTACCCTGATCTCTTGAAGGTTGTGGAAATTGTTGCCCACTCTCACAGAGATTTTACTGGGCGTGTAACTTTCATCTGATTTATAATCGGCGTAAATACACAACATCTTCACCGTCGTCCTCCTCCTGCAGACGACCAATCAGAGACAAATATATGACACAGAAATCAGAAACGTAACAAACGATAACAATAAAACCTCAAAACTCTGCTCTAAAATCTGCTTTACTCTAAAATTTTGAATATCCAGAAGTTAAAAACCGCTTGTAGCTTCTGCTGTTCATATCAAGTAAAATCAAACCTACACATTTTTGTAATTCTTGTGCTACTAATTTAGAGCAGTATGCCACACTTTTCAGACTGTTACTGATAAAATCGCATATCTTTTCTCATCAGTTCACAATTGTGACCTACTTTTAGTTGAACTAACACAAATAAATCCCAATATACTATATAGAAGTTTCAATGTGACAAAGTTTGAAAAGTTATTGTATGTGAATACCATTTTAAGAAACTTTAGATTTAAAAGATCGAAAGAAATGATTCATTAATGGCTCAGTAACCAATATTTCATATTATAATAATCAAATCTTAGTCTAATTGTTCTTTTCTTATCGTTTTCCTTCTGGCTAGATAAAAATTTTGACGACTTATGTAGAGATTAAAAGAAAAGCTACAAACTGTAGTTCAGAGTAAAGTACTGACAGTGAAGAATTCAGATTATTTATATGTATAAGGTACATCCAACATGATTTCTAGCAGATGTTTAACAATTTAACACATAAATAGGGGAGGAACTCGGTCTATATAAGAATGAATCTGAAGTAAGAAGGGACCCGATGTGATTCAGAAGGTTTTTTCCAGAAATACCTGAACTGAATGTTGACCAGGTGCGGCTGGGATCCATCTGACTGCCAGTAGGTCTCCAGGTTGTCATCCCTCAGCTGATCCACTCCAAACCCTGCGCACAGGACGCGTGTTTTCCACCGACACCCCTCTAAATGTGTGTTTCTGTAGATCCGGTGCAGCGGTTCCTACCTGGTTTACAGGAGGACAGCGACCACACCGCCTGGGAGCCGATCTCCCGGACCGTCCCGGTCCGCTCAAGCTGCTTCGGGTCAGCACCGGGTGGGGTCTTGCTCGGGGTGGCCATCCTGCAACTATGGAGACCGAATACAAGCGATATTTAGTTGAGTTTTGCACTAATACGCAAAGCAAAAAACTGATTTCTTGTACAAATTTTAAATCTTATTTACACAAACTACTATAAGCTCATTAGATGATCAGTTTCAGGATCTGAATAAGTTTGTTCGGACATTGCGAAAAACTCGGCGATATTTAGTTGAGTTTTGCTCTAATACGCAAAGCGAAAAACTGATTTCTTGTACAAATTTTAAAACTTATTTACACAAACTACTATAAGCTCATTAGATGATCAGTTTCAGGATCTGAATAAGTTTGTTCGGACATTGCGAAAAACTCGGCAAGCCA
>NW_006800227.1:318732-353671 GCF_000485575.1 Poecilia formosa
CTGCTGTTGCTAACTGTGCTTTGTGGTAAAAGGTTTGACTTTATGCTGTTGGACAGTGGAGAAGCACAAAGTTTCTGCCAAAGGGCCACAAACAAACACCAGAAACATCACAGCGTTGGTTGATTGTAGCCCAGCAGGATCCGCCAACCGTCCGACACATTTACAGGTTTTTTGGTCTTTAATTCAGGGTGACTTTAAAAAGGCAATGAAACATTTTAACTTTGGCAGCCTGGTGAATCTCTGCTCTCGGTTCCCCAGTGATCTGTTTCCTTGCAGGTTGAGTCTGAGGACGATCTGAGTTGTTTCTGCTTGTTGCTGCAGGCTGCCTATTCCCAGACCCGGAGAGGTTCTGGGGCTGGTGGGGACCAACGGGATCGGGAAGTCCACGGCCCTGAAGATCCTGGCTGGGAAACAGAAACCCAACCTGGGGAAGTTTGATGTGAGTGCTGGAGTCGTTCTCAGGCTGCTGATGTTGGTTTCCACATCTGACTCTCTCCTCCTTTCCTTCGTCTCCTCTTTCACACTTTGAGCAACATTTTATGCCCAGTGTGACAAACATGTAGCAAAGTTACTTTATCTTTAATAAAGTAAGTTTATTTCCTCTGTTGGTGAGATGTTGGGCAGCTTTAGCTACCATATTTCCCAGACTGAGTCACATAAATAAAAAAATGCCTCATGAAGAGGAAAAAAACATGCATGAAAAAAACTGTGACTTGTATTCCAGAAAATACGGTATTTGGTTTCAGTTTGTTTATGATAAGAATGAGGGCGGAGGAGCCTTTGTGTTTGCTAAAGATAAGGTTCATGTTTTCATATCTGGAAGTAAAAATATAACTTTAATATTTATGCTGTTGATCATCAGATGTTGGCTCTCTTACTGCTCTGTCCTCCATATATTTGCATTTTCTTCCAGTTTTGTGTAATTCTTCTGTTTTTCTGTGCGCCTCAGAATCCTCCAGACTGGCAGGAGATCCTGACCTACTTCAGAGGTTCTGAGCTGCAGAACTACTTCACCAAAATCCTGGAGGACGACCTGAGGGCCATCGTCAAGCCGCAGTACGTCGACCAGATCCCAAAAACCGTCAAGGTCGGTGAAACTTCAGCCGCTTCAGTCCGGGCTTCAGTTCACTTCTCCACCTGCTGTAATGACTCGTTTCTGCCTGCAGGGGTCAGTAGGGGCCATCCTGAGCAGGAAGGACGACACAGACACTCAGGACATCATCTGCGACCAACTAGGTAGAAACCTTCATCCCTTACTGGACTGCTAGCCTGTTAGCAGCTAGCCTGTTAGCAGCTAGCCTGTTAGCTGCTGGCCTGTTAGCTGCTGGCCTGTCAGCTGCTAGCCTGTAAGCTGCTAGCCTGTCAGCTGCTAGCCTGTCAGCTGCTAGCCTGTCAGCTGCTAGCCTGTCATCTGCTGGACTGTCAGCTGCTGGACTGTTAGCCGCTGGACTGTTAGCCGCTGGCCTGTTAGCAGAACAAATTTTAATAATTTTTTTAAATTTCTTAAATTTAACAATTTCTTAAAGTAATTAAATTTAAAAATAGATTTTCAAATTTAAAGAATAAAATTATCAAATTTATTTTTAATTTAAGAAATTTCTTAATTTAAAAATAAAAGTTTTAAATTTAAAGAATGAATAAATTTGTTACATTTTTAAAATTTTAATTTGACCAAATTTAACAATTGCTCCTGTACTTTATGAAATATTTCGTTCTATCTGATTGTTGTTAATATTGCTACTTTCTATGAACTGAGGCAATTAGTTCAGTCTAACGTTTATTGATTATTGATTTATTAGTGGCTGCAGCGCGACATGAAAAAGGAAAATGACGGTTAGCATCAAAACTTTGCGTCTTTTCTTCAGATTCTTTTCCTGATTGCGTCTTTTTTTTCGACCACTGATGTTCATGTGACATTCAGTCCAGTATTATCGATCAGAGGAAGCCTTTGATTGATAATAAAGCTGAATCTTTGGTATTTTATTGATTAACCAGTAAAACTCTTTTCCCGGCAGACCTGAGTCACCTGCGGGAGAGGAACGTGGAGGATCTGTCCGGAGGAGAGCTGCAGCGGTTCGCCTGCGCCGTGGTCTGCATCCAGAAGGCCGACATGTGAGTCCGACTCGGGTTTCTAACCGGACCACGGAGCCGAGCCCGGGTCCTGACGGTTCTGTTTCCTGTTCTCAGCTTCATGTTCGACGAGCCGTCCAGCTACCTGGACGTGAAGCAGCGGCTGAAGGCGGCCATCACCATCCGCTCGCTCATCACCCCCGACAGGTGAGACACGTACATGATGCGTAGTTCTGATGTGATGTCACTTCCGGGAAATTTGTAGCTGACAGCCATCTTGGTAGGCAGTTGCTATGACAACAACAAGCTTAAAACTAGCTCTTACAAACAGTATAAGTTAATTACAACTGTTAGTCTGTTACAGTTTCTGAGTACTCTACTCACCTCTGTGTAATGCTAAGATAAACATCAGTGATATTTACTGCTGAACTAGCTAAATTAGCTTAGCTATTGCAGCTTTTCTCTGCTAGCTAGGACGGTCATGTAGCCTGCGTCTTTATTACAGGAACTAACTGCCACTCACCAGAACCTTGTTGATCACAAAGAGTCCTGCGTCCTTTTCTAATCCATTTAAACACATTTTGTTTGTGTCTTTCCCTCACATTGGTCAAGAGAGCCCACATGTATTTAGGTTTGTTGGTCCAGACGCCGTCGGTCTGCTGTGCCTATCAAGATGGCGCGGATCAGTTCCGCTTCAGACTTGTGTGATTTATGTTTTCTGCCTTGCCAGGTACATCATCGTGGTGGAGCACGACCTGAGCGTGTTGGACTACCTGTCGGACTTCATCTGCTGCCTGTACGGCGTCCCCAGCGCCTACGGAGTCGTCACCATGCCCTTCAGCGTCCGGGAAGGTCAGACCCAAACGCCGCGTTGAGGTCCGGCTGTCTGGGTTCAGACCTGGAGGCTGAGAAACCAAAAACCATCAGCAGATTTGATCATGTTTTACTTTGATTTTTGTTCAGATTATCCAAGTCATTGCAAGAGGATGTATGGCAAGCTGTTAATATATTTTACTGATAAGATTTCTCTGATTTTGCTTTTGAAGTTGAAGCCAAATGAATTGAACAAATACTGTGTTGTATAAAAACAAAGATGCCTGTTGGTCCCTCTGAAAGTACAACTCTGACCCCACAGACGTATTTTAATAAACCTGTAGAGGCTTAATTAGCCTCCATGGTCAGAAGCTCTGTTGCTTTAGCGACTTTTCAAACCCACTACTGAACCTAATAACTTCAGAAATGTAATGGGTTACTTTAACCTGAAAAATGTAAAAACAAACAAAAACATATTCTTAAATTCTTTAAAGTTGAATCTGCTCTGATGTAGCGGTTCTGGCTCTTAAGGCTCATTTTCTTCTTCTTTTAATCTTGCAGGAATCAACATCTTCCTGGACGGTTACGTTCCCACGGAGAATCTCAGGTTTCGGGAAACATCGCTGGTCTTCAAAGTGGCAGAAACGGCCAATGAGGAGGAGGTGAAGCGGCTCCGGCACTACCAGGCGAGTCCTTACTTCACTTTACGCTCATTACTTCTCCACCTTCATTCAGGACTGAGGAATAAAATCCGTTCATCAGTTAATCCAACCTTTGGTTCCTCTTATACCTCCATGTCAGGGCGGCCATCTTGGTAGAAAAGCTTCTGTTTATTTAAACTTTGAATTCAGGCCATCAGGGCTGTGAGGATTTTAGTTTAAATACGAGGATAAAGTTGTAATTTTATGAGAATTTCAGTAACTAAATTAAAATGAGGAATGTTGAGAATGTAAACTTTGGTATAAATATTTGACCTTTTAATATGTCAGTATTAAATTAGCATCAGTAGCAGGACTTTATGCAAACGACTGAATCTGTTCTGAAAGATCTTTGCAAAGAGCTTATTTCTCATTAAATAAGCTCTTCCAGTTAAATTTTTCTTTAATCTTGTTGTGACCTTTGACCCCCAGCAGTGGCAGGTTGCTCCTAACATGCGGCTGTTTGTCGGTTTCAGTACCCAGACATGGCGAAGACGATGGGCGAGTTCATTCTGGACATCAAAGGAGGAGAGTTCACCGACTCTGAGATCATGGTGATGCTGGGAGAGAACGGTAAGCTGCTGGTTCGGTTCTGACCCGGTTCTGGCCGACCCAGTCCAGTAACCTGGTGCTGTCTGTCCGTCTGCAGGCACAGGGAAGACGACCTTCATCAGGATGTTGGCTGGAGGACTCAAACCTGACGGAGGAGGTGAGTTTCCCTCCTCATCACTGGTGAATGACCTTTCCTGACTCGTCTGACCTCCGGGCGTCTTTCAGGGGAAGTTCCCATCCTGAACGTCAGCTACAAGCCTCAGACCATCAGCCCCAAGTTCAAGGTGAAGCATCCAGCAGCTGAAAATGGAAACTGGGAAGAGTTTGTTGTCTTTAAACAGGCTAAATGTGACTCGTTTGTGGCTGCAGGGCAGCGTCAGAGCTCTGCTCCACGAGAAAATCAGAGACGCTTACACGCACCCGCAGTTCATCACCGACGTCATGAAGCCGCTGCAGATCGAGAGCATCATCGACCAGGACGTAAGAGCCGCAGATAAAACGGCACACAGTCAACAAACTTAACGAGGAAAGTCACGCATAACGAACGGTTCATCTCTCTCTGGTCGTCATGGAGAAATTCAGCTGCCAAGAGGAGGAAAGTTGGTTCAGGGCAAACAGAGAGAGGAGCCATTTTGAATAACTGATTTAAATACAGAAAGCTGGGCTGAAAAGACAAACATCTGACTTTTTTTAAAACTCAGACCAAGCTAAAATAGATTACAAGGTGAAATGATCAACAGGTCGTACAAAAACAGACATGCTAACATTAGCCTAGCGCTAAAACATACAGAAAGAGTCAAATAGCTGCTTGTCAATACTTTAGATCACATCTTTTCAGAATAGTATAGATTTATTTCAATATGATCAACAAGTCATATAAAAACATACATGCTAACATTAGCTTAGCGCTAAAACAAACAGGAACAAGAATCTGAGTCAAATTGCTGCTTGTAGAAAACGTCTCACTGCTCTGGTCCTGAGCGCCTAAAATAAACGTTATGTCTTAAAGTAACTCTCCTTAACCTTCCTCCTCCTCTTCCTCGCTGTCCAGGTGCAGAACCTGTCTGGTGGTGAGCTGCAGAGAGTCGCCCTCACGCTGTGTTTGGGCAAACCGGCCGACGTTTACCTGATCGACGAGCCGTCTGCGTACCTGGACTCTGAGCAGAGGCTGATGGCTGCCAGGGTCATCAAGAGGTGAGGCTCCAACACTGAGGTTCACGTTTCCGTCAGGAACTGGGTTCAGACGGCTTCAGGTGCAGCTTTTAGAGGTTTAGTTTATTATATAACATTTTCCAGGCTTGGTTTCTGTCTCACCATCTGAATGTTTTTGGTTTTACTGTTTAACTTCTAGCAAAAATATTTACCACAAACTCAAAGTGTTTATACTTCAAACGTGGGAGCAAAATTAGACTGGAAACTCCGATTAAAACCGGCAGATTTACACCAATAATCTAAAACTAAAATGTCATTATTATTTAATTGTGTCCTGTTAAGTTTACTAAAGTTATTTTATTTTATTTGCTATATGGAATGCTCTTCCTGACTCCACAATTTGCTGTTTTTCTGCTGAGCAACGTTTTTGATTCACCTTAGTTTTGTTTTAATATTTTATTTATTCAGTTTTTAAATTGTTTTTATCCATTGTAATTGCTTGTTTTTTATTTTATGTTTTTTAGACCTTTAAGATCTCCAGATCCAACGGCCAATATAAATAAGTCTTACTATTATTTGCAATAGTATTATTAGCTATTTATTTTATTTTAAATGACTTGCCATATTTTTCTTTCACACCATATTTTGGACACTGTAGTTTATTAAAATATGAATTTATAGATTTCAGAGGAAAAATCCTTCAAAATTAGTCGATTCAATCTGAGGACAGAAAATAGTAAAACTTTCCTACTGCTAGAAATGTGTTGCTCTAATGTTTCTCTTCCTGCTGGGGGCGCTGTTGTAACATTTTTGGTGCTTTTTCCAGGTACATCCTTCACGCCAAGAAGACGGCGTTTGTGGTGGAGCACGACTTCATCATGGCGACGTATTTGGCCGACAGAGTCATCGTGTTCGACGGTATTCCCTCCAAGAAGACGTCGGCTAACACGTAAGCTCCGCCCCCAAACAGGAAACGCTTTGACCTCTGAACCCCTTGGCAAACCCACAGAAAATGCTACAAAATATGCAAACATGAACTTTTAGGTTGTTTTTTTAAAGTCACTATTCCATAATCTTTGAGTAGGTTTAGCATAAAAGCTAACCTTCTACCGTCTGATTTCAGATGGCTGTGGAGGAAAATCAGATAATATATGACGACTTTGTTTTTAAACTGACCGATTCTCCTTCAGGCCCCAGAGTCTTCTGGCCGGGATGAACCGCTTCCTGTCGCTGCTGGAGATCACGTTCAGGAGAGATCCGAACAACTTCAGGCCGAGGATCAACAAGCTCAACTCCATCAAGGTGTGTGACGCCTCTCTACGCCGACGACTCTGATAAATATGAAACGTCACCAGAAATGACTTCCTTCCCTCCTCGTCTCTTCCAGGACACGGAGCAGAAGAAGAGCGGGAACTATTTCTTCCTGGACGACTAAAGCCGCCGTCCGGCGTGACTGACTGCGACCTCCCGGCTGCGGGCCGTCGCCCCCGGCAACGGGTCGCCTCCGCGTTTACAGCCGGGCCGCGTTTCACCCCAACGTGACAAAAAAAAACAAGAATCAACGAAAACAAAACGCATCAGCCTTTCTGTACAGAGCTGCGTTCAGTATCCAGCCATGTTGTGACGTGTCGGATGATGAAGTGCTGTGTGGCGTGGGCCTGACCGTGTGGGCGGAGCCAACCGGGCAGCGGCGTTGTGGAACATTCAGCAGCGTATTTTATCACTCATGCATTTACAAGTCATAATAAACAGACGCTTCCTGACCTGGAAATGACTCCTCATCTTTTCTACTGATTATTATTCCATAGATTTATGGACCATGAAACATGTTTTTACAATTTTTTCATAAAATCATTTAGATAAGTGATCAGTTCTGCCCATTTTATTTTAGGTGCTCTTGTCACTTTAAATCCAGAAGAGCTGCTGCTGGCCACGCCCCCCCCAACTCAACATTTAGCATAAAAATGGCTGCAAACGATCCAGAACTATACAACCATCTTTGAAGAGCTCAGATTAAATCAGCTATAAAAACTACAGCAGCAGATCTGGATCCAAACAAACAAGCCTCTTCTGTGATTGGAGGAGCAGCCAGACAGTCGTCCAATCAGAGAGCAGAAGAGAAGCAGGGGAAGTTTCAGGAATTCTGACCCAGCCAATCAGAATGCTTCATTTTGTAGCAAATATCAGCTATAGGATTTTAATTGGTCTTTGTGCCATTTAGACATGAATGTCATGTTTTTATGTTTGATAATTTTCTGAAGTAATTCTTTAAAATGTCATCTTGACTATCAACATAAAAAGCAACTAATTAAAGGTTTGAACCAAACTTTTTATTTAACCACATAGAAAATCCAAGGCAGACATTTTTTGTTCTGTACAGCAGTGTTTCTCACCAAATAAAAGTAGCAAACTTAAGGCACTGATTCCTCAGAGTTTAGATGATCTAAAGTGAAGAAAGAAGGTGAAACCAGCAGCAAACACACACAGGAACAAACCTACACACACACACAGCACTGAATAAAACCTGAGCCCTGCAAACGCATCAGTCACCACAACTCATGTTCAGGCACAACGATGCATTCAAGTGACAGAGACTGTGGGAAATTGGAGTTTTGGAGGAGAAAGGTTTTCTCTCGGCATGGAGAGGCAGCAGTGCAACAGGAGGGAAAACAGAGCGAATCATTTCCAAACGGGTTCCTCTTCCCCACGCTTCATACCTTAATTTATGTTACATGGATTTTAGACGCCGACCCGACCCAACTCTTTAATCCTTACATTCAGCCGTTCAGAGATGTAAACTTCAAATTGTACATGCAGAGCCGAAGAAGCAGAACGAAAACATAGTGTTCGAGACGCTGCTCTCTCGTTAGCCGGAGCTAGTAGCCCCTCTCCCGGCCCCGCCCCCTGAAGGAGGAGTTAAAAAAATGAGTCCCCGCCCCCTGGTCGCCGTAGCGACGCCTGCCCCTCACCGGGTCATAGCTGCTCCTGCCCCTGCTGCCCCCCCGCCCCCGGTAGACCTTCCTCTGCCCGCCGTAGCCCATGGCGAACGGATCCAGGTCAAAGTCGTCCTCCGTGCCGCACGCCACCGACAGCGGCTCCGGCATGCCGACGGCCGGCGGGAACACCAGCTGGCCTGGGTCGCCGGGGACGACGGGAACACCGTACGGCTTGGTGCTGTGGAAGTGTTTGCGGGCGCCTCGGTAGGTAGACGGGGAGGCGGGGCTGCTGCCGGACCGCAGGGCGGCGTCCTTCAGGTCGGGGTCGGACACCACGGCGAGCTGAGACAGAAAGAGACAGCTACTGACCCCTAGTGGTCAAAACGGTGATTACTACTCTATGTTCTGCTTCAAAGCAGTGGACGCTTGGTCCGCTCCACGGCTCTTTAGACCTTTTGAGAGTTTTTCAAAGTTTTTCTTTAAATTCATCAGATTAATTGAAATAATTGATCAGACTCAAAGCATCAATTTACTGAAAAACCAACATATTCAGAGCCTAAACTGTACAAAATATATGCATTTTGCATTAATAATGAAAAAGACTGTCTGTGTAAATATGTTTTAGTTTCACCTGGTTGAAATTCACTAAAATAATGCTATAATTGCATTATAAGCAACAATATGTTTATTTTATTTAAAAAATTAAGTGCAACTTTTAATGCATTTCAAATACTGTGTGAAAAGACTTAAATGTAAATGTATAAAATTTTTATTTTCTAGATACTGTGACGGAATAGTGCTTTAGCGTTAGCTTCCATTAACTACAGTTACATCATGGTTGTTAGTTGCGCTAACCCTGAAGCTAAAATGCTAAAGCACTGTAATAGCATGGGACTTAGCAGAAGCTATTCCAAAAGTGCTGTGTCTCTGTGGTATGTAGGGGAAGCTAATGCTAAACGCTACAATAACAAAGTATTTAGCAGGAGCTAATGTTTGACGCTGTACCAAAACTAATG
This sequence comes from Poecilia formosa, assembly GCF_000485575.1. Lineage (NCBI taxonomy): Eukaryota > Metazoa > Chordata > Actinopteri > Cyprinodontiformes > Poeciliidae > Poecilia > Poecilia formosa. The sequence goes on from NW_006800227.1 coordinate 327,970, forward strand.
CTAAAGTGATATACTAACACGGTATCTAGCGAAAGCTAATGCTAAATCGCTAAGCCAACTACCAACACTGAAGTTAAAGGTGTCTGCCACAGCTGCTAACAGTTTAATTAGTTCAACTGTGTAGTTGTAATGTTTTTAGCATTAGCAGAATTCAGGTAGCTCTGCTAATGCTAGTGCTGTACGTACTATGGGCTTGTTGTTGAGTGGGGGGTCCACCAGCAGCACCGTCCGGGTCAGAACCTCTCCAGCCTCCTTCTTCATGGCTGATGGGGAAAACGTTCCGTTATAAGCTGCATTGAGACATTTACACGTTAGCGCCTCCTGGTGTAGAAGATGTGAAACTGCTGTCATCTGCTCGTGCCGAGAACAAAAGCCACCTACCGTAGTTGGCAGTAACCACAATATTTCTGTTGTTGTTAGCGTTAGCCATGCTAACGGTGGGCGGGGCCTCCAGCGGACCCAGGACCCGGACGTGTCCGTGGCTGTGGACGGGGTCCGGGTTGGCGGGCTGCAGCTGCTCCATGGCCGCCTGGCTCACCTGGAGCTCCTCGGGGGCCGACGGCGGCTGGTACCCCAGGGAGAAGGGCGGGTACGGCGCCGCCGCCGGGTACAGCGGGTGCACCGCCGCCTGACCCGGGTGGAACCCCTGAGAGGACGGCGGGGCGTTGGAGTACGGCGGCGGGGGCGAGGGGTATCCGACGGGGCACGGCGGCGGGTTTCTGGGCGGTGGCCACGGCAACGAGGCGCAGGGCATCCTCTGCGGTGGCGGAGGCTGGGCGACCGGGTACGGACTCTGGTTGAACTGGGGTTCAGCGGGGCGGGGGGGCTCCGCCGGGGGACTGTGGTGGTCGTACTGGGGGGAAGGGGAGGGCGCTGGGTAGGGGGTCGGCTGGAAGGCCTCCTGCAGCTTGGTAGGGGGGCTGGAGCAGGGGTAGTGGGGGGACGGGGCGTGGGGCTTCATCTGCATGGTGGAGTACTGCTGCAGCGGGAAGAGGTACACGTAGGGGGAGAACATGGGCATGGAGTACGCCTGGAACGGAAACATTCAAGAACGTTTGTTTTAGTTACGCCGAAAACAAGACATGTTTCTCAAACGATTAGAGACTTTTTACCTTGACGCCCAAGTTGAAGAAAAACCTCAAGACGTTAACGTCTGCATGGAAAAAAATATACTTTTAGTCAAAATAAATCCTCTTTGCTACTTTATTGCCATAAACAAGAAAAAAAACATTATTCAAGTTCTGAAATTAATCGATTTCAGTGTTTTTCATGGTTGATTTTTTATAGTTAGGATTCACCAAAGCAGATCGTCTCTCCTATTTCCTCCTTCACAGATGAAACGTCTGCTGGCTCATCTATCGGCGCAACACGTTTCCAAATCCGTCCAACCTGTCGACGATCCCTGGACTCTTCATCTGTTCAATCTCACTCTTTCCTCTCTCACTTTGTATCTGAGCATCTAAACCAGAATGTCCCTCATTTCAATCCTCTCCGTTTTTATCCCAGTCAATGAACATCTACATGGTGTCTTTTTCAGTTATTCTCAGTACAGATCACAATATCATCCGCAAATAGCATGGTCCAGGAGGAATCCAGTCTGGATACATCAACATTTGTGCAAAAAAAAAAGGTGGAGCAAAAAAAGATGGAGCTTAGGTCTAAACCAAAGTTCATCCATCACTTCGACAGCACACCTCACCACTGTCTATAGCACCCTGATCTGTCACCCACGATTTGTTAATTTAGCAACATGGTTTCCCTTTCATCTACTCCCAATATAGATCACAATATCATCTGCATACAATATGATCCATAATCAATCTTTCCTGATTTCTTCAGTCTTACTACCAAAACAAGGTAGGGCTAATATCTTGTCCCAGAAGATATAATCACCAGATCCCACTAAACTGATCCATCACTCCGACCGCACACCTCACCACTGCCTCACTGCCCTTCCACAGCACCGTGAAATAGTTTTCTGCCACTCCTGACTTGTTCATACGGTGACATGGTTACTTTTTCACCAATTCCCAATATAGACCACGGCATCATCTGCAAACGATATGATCCATGGAGACTTCAGCCCCATTTCTTCAGTCTTCCTGCAAGAACAAGCTGGAGATCTGAACCCAGGTGTTCTCAGCTGCCTCATTGTTCTTCCCCAAATTATTACCTTATATTTATCATCTACCTGATGATCTCTTGTCAAGTATAAACTAAAACGTCACATTAATGGAGTCGTGTGCTTCTGTAAATTAGTGCTTCACCTTTCGGCAGGTCGTCTCCAGACTTGCTGGTGGAGAACGGCGGGATATGGGCGACCTCTCCTTTCTCCCCCTGGGGGTAGCCGGGGAACAGGGGGTCCTGGTAGAGCTGGGACAGCTGCTGCAGGGGGACGGCGCCATGGATGGGTTGAGGGAAGTGAGGTTGTAACGGGGGAAGAGCAGCAGGGGCAGCAGGCTGTGACTGCTGGGAGGCAGGAGGAGGAGAATCAGACTTTGGAGGCTCTGTGTCTTCTGAACTCTGAATGCTGAGGGACAACTCGGAGGACAGAGGGGAGTGAACCGGGGTGCCGTCAGACTGCGGCTGGAGTGATTGAGGTTCTGGAGACAGCTCAGTTTGGGGCTGCAGTTGTTTCTGGGGGGAGGAGACCTCGGCCTCAGGCTTGATCTGGTTTTGTGGCTCTTGACTTTGGGTCTGGATTTCCTGTGAAGAGTGTTGGGTTGTTCCTTCTGCCTGAGGCACCAAAGCTTTAATCAGGTTTGGAACAACCTGAGGAAGACTCTGAGGGACGGACGTCTCACTCTGGGGAGGCTGAGACGCAGGAAGACTCGTCTCAGTTTTTGGCAAAACATCTGGAAATACAGAAAAATCAGCATGAAAACATCATCTGCATAGAACATAGCATGCTGGAATGGACTTTAACTCACCGGTGTGGGCTGGTGGAGCTTCTTTGGGGTGAGCAGCAGGTGGGATCAAGGTGGAGGAGGGAGAGGGAGGACTGGGCGAGCGAGGCAGCGCGGTGAGCGGGGAGAAGGGGCGGGTGAAGCCCTGAGCCGCCGTCGGACTCGGAGCGATGGGGGCGATGAAGGTCGGAGCGGCAGTCGCCGATGATGGCGGAGAAGATGCAGCAAATGAGGAAGATGGAGGATGATGAGGGGCTGGAGAGGCAGCAGGGAGGACCGGGGTGATGAAGGAGAAGAGGCTGGAGGAGGAGGGCGCCGGGGGCTTAATGCCCGGCGGAGGGGAAACCGGCACGGCCGCGGCGGAGGCGTAGGATTGGGCGTTTGGTTTAGTCTCTGGAGCAGCAAAGGTGGGCGGGAGAACGGAGGCGGAGCCTGATGCGGCGGCGGCGGCCATGTTTACATTCAGAGAGCTCCGCCCAGCCGGGTCGGCGTTAGCAGCAGGAAGAGAGGAGATGGCGCGAGCAGCTGGAGGCGGAGTGGAGGAGTTCGGTCTGTCGCCTGCAGAGGGCGATAGCGCTCTGGTGTCTTCAACTGGACTCTTCTATAAACAAAACAAAGAAGAAGAAAAAACTGATTTAAATGCCCAGGATGTAAACTAACTAAATATATAAATATATAGCACTAGGCTATCTATCTATTATAATTATAATATATACAACATATATATTATAATATATACAACTAAATATATAAATATATATTATAATATAATTAATTAAATTAATTATATTGGCCTAATTTAGCAACATGCAAACATCTGGGTTCTGATATGGGATGAAATAATTTGTCGTGATTAATCGTTTATTGAAATAATTGATTAATCATGATTCACCAAATACTAAATAATCGATTATTTAAAAAAATTTACCAACTAATTTAGTGATTGATTAATCGTTAACTATAGTATAACGACTCCAAGAAAGGTGAGCTGCTAAAATGACAGTCAGAGCTTCAATTAAACCAAAACCGAACAAATATGAAAACCTTCGTCTGTTTTACCCAGAACTCCTCAGTTTTATCTTCATAAGGCTCAAATTCTGCAAAGTCTCCTATTAAACACTTATTTTTATCCAATTAATAAAAACAGTTGGCAGAACACTAAGGCTATTGCGCCCTCTACTGCGCATGCGGGTCACTTTCAGGTCGTTTGCCTGTTCAGACTGCAGAAACACATACAGGATGCTAACATGTGGCAGTGTGAACGCAGCCTAATACTGCAGAAAAACATGAAACATCTCCAGAAAGTTCCAATTTTGTAATAAATAAGGTAATTGTATCTGAAGCTGAAGTTCTGGTGTGAACGCACCGTCTTGTTTCTCTGATTTCGCTTCTTGTCTCCAGTTTTCTTCCTGCCTGATTCAGCCTGAGTCGCAGTCTGACTCTGAGGAAGAAAACAAACATTAGGCCACAATTTAACAACACCTGCTCTCCAAAACAGACAAACACATCAACCTGCTCACTATTATGAGAGAAACACTCTGGTTTTATTCCCCAGAGTAAATAACTCGCTTCCCAAAGGAAATACGGATGTTGGTTTTAGTATTTGGTGCATATCGCGTTGTGTGACGATGCTAAGAAGCAGGATTTCCATCAGAAATCAGAGGATAGACGTGTGAAGGTGATGGACTCACGCCGAGGGCGGGGAAGCTGTTCTCGTCTCTCAGCTGGATCTCCAGCAGCGCCATGTTGATCTCCTCCTCCTCTCGGGCCAAACGTTCCCGCTCCGTCAGCCTGACGGGCGGCTCTGCGGCGCTCAGCGACTTCCTGCACAGAATCACCGCCATCAGATCCACCAGAACACAGCCGCCCTTCTTTACCTCGCTTTTTAAATCTGAATTCACTATAGATTTATAATGGATATATTATTTAAAGAACAAAAGAAGTGGATTGGTGCATCTGTAGTTCTGGAAGAAAATGTAATTTTCCACAAAATCAGCAACAAACAAGTAGAAATGCAGAGAAACTATTTTAAGTTTGAGTGTCTTTTACATCTTGTTTATCTGGAAACAAAAGATCTATTTACTTTTTAAAGATTTATATTTTGAAGATGTTACAGGAGAGAAACTAAGAGGTAAAAGCTGCTCTTCTGACGTTTTCACAGAATAAAGTCAAAGCTGACGAAAAAGAAACAGAAATTAAATAATTTAGGTCTGAATTAGAAGATAAATGATCAATCAATCCCCTCTGATGTCGACTCTGACCTGCTGGGCTTCCCCTGCTCCTCTACGGTGGCCTGCGGGGGCCACGAGTGTTGCTTCAACATGCGCCCGCTGGAGCCCACAGCCGTTGCCTGGGAAACGGAGGAGGAGGAGGCTGGGATGGGCTTCCCTCGTCCTCTTCCTCTGCCCCGCCCCTCCCACTCTGAAAGAGCCGGAGAAGAAAACGCCTCAAACATCCAGGAAACGGAAACAAGGAGGACATTTATCACATCGTTTATCATTTATCACGATAAGTTTCTGATTTATTGCCACAATAAACTCCAATTAATGAAGGTTAAAAACCCAAAAATGTCCTTGTCATCAGGATTGTCACCACTTATCAGTTCACCTGGACCTATTAATGTCTTTCTAACTATAACATCGTGATTTGCTTGATTTTAGTTTGTGCTTTTTGTTGCTGCAGGTTTCAGCTTCACCTCCGTGCCCGTTGCTCAGCCTCTTGTCCCGGTTGGTCACGGTGGTCCAGCTGTTCTCGTCGTTCAGCGGCCGGATGCTCCACAGCGGCACCATCCTGCACACCAACACACTCCGTTAAAACACACACACACACACACTGTTAACGCTCAGCGCGGCGCTGCGACCTACTTCTTCCCCAGGTCCTCCACCTGGACCGCCACAAGGCTGTTGTCGGGGGGAACGTCTTTGATGGTGGCCTTGTAGGTCCGGCCGTTGTCCAGGCGAACCTGGACGTTTTCCACAAACATGAAAATTACGTTTGAGTTCAAACACGACGGGCGAACCTGCAGCAACGTCACCGACCTGACAGCGATCCCCCACAGAGAACTGCATCCCTGCAGCGATGGAGTAATCCATCTTCTGCTGGGCTGCAAGGAAACAAACACTGAAAATCACTGATTCTTCTGATTAAACATTAAAAACAAAGTTAATTAAAGCTCTTAAGTTGAACACGATTTCCACAATGCAGACGGAGTCACAGGATTTGATAAACAAAAGGATGAACAGCAGCTTCTGTTGTGTTTTGCCCGAGATATTTATTTAAAGTTACAGTATCAAATTGTAACTTGTGTAAAAAATATATTTGTAATACATTTATTGAAACTGTCACCACGTTGTGAAAGTTTATCAGTGGGGGGGAAAAACCCAGAGCTACACTGTCTTCTCCCACTGCTAACTAGAAACAACCAATCAGAGGCAGGAGGCGGGGCTTAGTGCTGCCAATCACCCTTAGTGTATCGCTACTTTCTGCCTAACTGCAGTTGGATAACAACGATGTCAGATGAATGGTTTTCCTTCAGTGGTAACTTGTTTCTCCGTCATCAGCGCAGTATTTTGGTGCCAAATTCGACGTAAACAGTTTTAAAAAGGGAAATTTTCTTTTACAACATTCTTCCTTTGGCACAAAACATGAGGAGAAACTTTTAACCAACTTGTAAAGCTGATGTTTCATCTGTGATGCAGAATAACAGGAAATATTGACTTCCAGCTGTAGATTTGCTTTTATTTTCTCCATTCACACCAAAACTACGAACCCTTTGGGTTAATAAATACGTCTAAATGGGAGGAAAAGTGGAGAATAATAAGACGGATCTCGTATCGCTCCGCACACATCAGATCCTAAAGCAGCAGCAGTTTGAACGTTTAAATCTGCTGATCCAGAAGCGGCTCAGATAAACGGCAAGTTTAAAGCTCCTGCTGTTTGCCTCGTTACCGTCGGCGACGCAGCTGCCACATAAACAGCCACCTGGAGTCTGAACACGACTCGTCTGCAGACGCTTTAAATATTAATGCCTCAGTTTCCCTCATCAGTCTGAGCCAGACGCCACATTATCGGCTCTCCTTCCAACAAACCTTCTCAGTCTGAGGAGTTTCTGCACCTCTGACGTCAGGTTCAGCTTAAACAACCTGAAACTGGTTCATGTGCAATTTGGAGGTGTGTGTACACATCTGTCCAACTGAAGGAGCCCGGAATGGAGCATTTTTGTTTGTTTTTCCTATTAAAGAATCGTATCATTTGTTGTTGAAATAGTTCATGCTTAGTTTATTGTTGAGTACGTAAAAAATAAAAACATGTTTGTTTGGTTTTAATTGTTTAGAAAAACAAAACGTGACAAAAAAGTTTAACTGATAAAATCTTACAAAATCCTTAAATTACTGAAGAAAACTCGTAGTCCAGAATAATCTGATGAAACTAAATCCTCAGATTCTCATCTTGTTTTCATCATTTAAAACTCAGGAAAACAAAAACATCTGTAGGCTCAAACTCTTCAGTTGTCTTTTGGAAACACTAGTTGTTGTTGTTTGTTGTGCATTATGTGACTGTTAGTTTTTTATATCTATGTCAACCATGAGTCTGTTAAATAAATCATCTTTCTCTACCAGGCAGGACAGTAAATCTTTCTCAATTCTTGTTAAATTACATTAAACGTCCACCAGGTGGCAGCACCTCTCTGAAAAACACAGCCTTCCCTTCCTGTAAGACGTTACATCATCATAAATCCTGGTCTTTTGGTAAATCAGCATCTTTTCATTTGTTTCTAAACTTTTCTATTGTTGATGTTCTGATGATAAATCTGGCTGCACTGCAAAACCACAAACTCCTACCAACCGACTCTGGTCGAGTTTCTGGTGCAAACATATTAGTTCACTAGAAACACGACTAAACTAACGTATAAGTAACTTTTCAGCAAGAAACTAAAGCTTGTTTAGAGTCAGTAACTCTTTAATATTGATGAAAAGTTGACAGATTATTTCACTTTCCCATGTTATAAGTGAAATAATTTGGCAATAGAACTAGAACTTCTAATGCAATATTAAGAATTATTTACTTAAAACAAGCTCCTGTATTTTGCTGAACGTTGGTTTGGTCTTATTTCTAGTGAACTAATATATTTGCACCAGAAACCCGAGCAGTCGGCTGGTTTGTGGTTTTGCAGTCGGATGTAAGAGACGACGTGATTGAGAGCGTTTCTGTTTCGCCCACCTCTCTTGGTCTTGTGCCAGATGTCGTAGTCGACGTTTCGGAGCAGAGTCGGGTTCAGGGAGCGCCTCACCCGCTCCGGCAGACTCCGGCCGCGGCCCCGGCCCTGAAACAGACACACCGTCACCCAGAGCGGGTCGGAACCAGGCAGCACCAGAACCCAGTGCAGCTTTTTGAATCAATATTAAGGAGCTACTGACTGAAAACAAGTTTCTATCTCTAACTGAAAAGACACTTTTTACTTAATACAAAACTTTGATGTTTGCATTAGAAACTAGATAAAAAAATTCTTGGTAGAATGTTATATTTTGCAGTGTAGCAGAAAACCCTAAGAGTATTTTTTTTCCAAAGGTTACTGAAGTAACGGGAGTATTTTCTGCCCAGCAGTTACCCGGTAGCTGCCGGGTCTGGAGGAAACCGAGCCGGTTCCGTTTTCCACCCTGTGACGAAAACAAACGAGACGTTTTTGAGTTTCACTGGATTTCAGAAGCTTCATTTCTCTGCAGCGCGGCGTCTTCTCCCACCAAAGCGGCTCGTGGGTTTCCTGGTCGGACTCGTCGCTGCTGCCGCAGACGGCCATGCAGTCGTCACTCAGCAGGTCCGAGGCCCGGCTCGTCCTCTGACACGGGCCCAGGGAGCCGCGGTCCACCCTGAAGACGCCTTCGTACAGCAGCTCGTACAAGATGGCTGCAGGACAGGAAGCAAACTCAACACTACTGGAACCGGACTGGAGGTCAAAGGTCAGACTATCTGTTCACCTAACAACATATTTTAGAGGGAAAACAGAGAAAAGGGATCCTCTCCACAGTTCAAAATAGAAAAACTGTAAGCTACAGCCGTCAGGATTTAAATATAAAACCAGCAAAAAACAGAGAGAGAGAGAGGAGGAAGAAATAAAGGAAAAGAGAAACACAGAAAAGAAAGATAAAAAGAAAAAAAGACCAAAATAAATAGACAGAAAGACGGAAAGAAAGGACACAAAAGCAAAACACAAGGAAGAATTGAATAAAAAAACAAGGAAGACAAAAAGCACAAACAAGGAAACAAGGAAAGGAAGGAAGGACACAGAGAAGGAAAAAAAAACGAATGTGAAAAAAACAGAGGAAACAAGGAAGAAAGGAAAGAAGGTTGGACAAAAGGGAGGGACAAAGGACATAATGATGGACTGACAGAAGAATAGAAAGAAAGAAGAGAGGAAATAAATTGACCTGAAATGGATTCTGCTGAGTTTTGGGGTTGGATCCAAACGGGTCAGAAACGACCATCTGAACGTAAAAACCTGAAGCCAGTTTCTGTTTTTCTATTGTTACTGTAAGTTTGTCAACATGACATCCAGGAGTCCTGGCATCAATCTGCTGAGTTCTGCTTCGGTACTTTAAGAAAAACTCGGTTCTGATCTGGAATAAGCCGGGCAGCAGCAGAAGGACCTCCTGCTGTGACTTACACTGGCAGAGAGCAGCGCTCTTCATGTGGGTGATGGGGTAAACGCTGTCGTAGTGGTTTCCATTCAGGAAGCACAACCGCACCTGGAGGAGAGGGAAACGGACCCGTTAGAGGCCCGGTTCTGACCCGGGAGGCCAGCAGCACACCGACCAGCCTGGAGATCAAGTTAAAGATGCTGAAAGCTGTAACTTCTCTCAACGTTTTCACATTTTAAACCAATATTTATTAACGATTAATCAATTAATCAAACTGATTACGATTAATCGATTAAATGATCATCTAGAAATTTGGTAATCGATTGTTAACAGGAACACTGACTCTAAAAATTTAGATTTGCTGAAAGAACAACACAATCAGAACCATAATTAATCCAAAACTGAGCAAAAATATAAACATTTTGCATTTAAGATGGAAAATATAAATTTTTCTATAAATATGTTCCAATACAAACTCCTCAAATTACAGTTTTACCTTCACTCTGTTGAAATTCTGTAAAAAAAATATTAAGGGCATTTTATAATCAAATTATTATCACTCAAAAGGAACCAACAGACCAGCAGACCGTATTTTTACCTGCAGATGCATCTTTGCTATAAATCATTAAATGTTCACTAAAGGGAAATGATGTTATAACATTTTAGGCTGAATTTTTTATTATTGAAAAAAATAACTGAATTATTTGCATCTTCAAATGTATTTCAAATATTGTCTAAAAAAAGGGCCCAAGTGGTTAAATAAATTTTTTTTTTAAAAATCAGCAAAATGTTGTGATTTTTATGTCTGATTAATCGATTAATCGTCAAAATAATTAATATTTAAACATTAAAGCATTAATGTTTAAACATTAAATTTTAATATTTAAACATTAAAGCCAGGATTATTTTTGCTGCTGACATGCTAACATTTGTCCACATTTCTTAGACTTGGAGTTTGAACCAGAGCTGAATGTAGATGTTTGAAAGCGTCAGGCTGCGGATCCTCACTTTGTCCTTGAAGTTGTTGTCTGTGATGTTCACCGCCGGCTTGCCGGGTTCCTGGAAGATCAGGAAGTCTCTCCTGATGGAAAACAAAAGGAATGAGGGGAGTCATCACCAGAGTCTCTTCCAGCATCCAGAACAGTTTTACCAATCGATTTAAAGCTGAACTTTGAACTCTGCTTTGTATTTCAGTGAGATCGCCATAGCAACTGATTTTCTTCCTTCGTCATTCATGTTGGTTTTACGCAGAGATGAATGATAACTTTTGATTTTAAATAGTTTTCTGACTCCAAAGGCCAAAAACCTCAAAACTGGACACAGGAATGAAACTAAGGAACATTTTTATCTCTAGACGACAGCGGGTGTGTTTACTTTACGAAGCAGCGGGTGTACTTACTTATACATGACAGCCAGAGCGTTGATCTCCACTTCTCCCACCCATTGCTGTAAAACCGTGATGTCATCAGTTTACATTCAGCGAAACGCCACAGAGTGAAATAATCAAGCTGAGGTTTTACCTGCGGGTCCTGCAGCTTGCTGAGGTATTCCTCAAAGTTTCCCTCGATAAACTGAAACAGAAATCAGAGCAACGAGTCCAGAGACATGAAAAACATCAAAGGAAATATTTACATAAAATGTTTTACAGAAATGTGATGAGCGGATTTAAACCAGCCATTTCTCTAACTTCGTGTTTGAACTTCTGGTTTGTTTCAGTCTTTAGTGCTTAAAATGATCATTTAGTGTTTAGTAATTAAATGGGTTTTTTATTTCTAGATTTTTTGGTCACATTAAAAGATTATTTTAGTTTAGTTTGGAGGATTTTGGCTTTAGAGTGAAATTTATACTCAGTCATTTTTAATAGTTTTGTTTCTCTCAACCACTTCGATGAAAGTTTTCTTAAATCTTTTTTTTTTCGTGTTCTCATCATGTTGTTTCCCTACTAAATAAAAACGTTTTCCTTAAAACCTCAAACTAATAATAGCCTGACCTTTTATTCAATGATATCAGTTAAATCTCCTTATTGCTGCATGTATCCACTTTGCTTACATCTTAATAATAACCATAAATGTTCATAATATTTTTAAAATGCATAACAGTTGCTACTTATTGTTGGTAATTTAAATAAAAATGTAATCAATAATTCCTCAAAATGCAAACATATAAAAACATAAATGTCTTTCTCCATTACATGATCTGTAAAAGCAGTAAGTAAAGGACTCAAACTCCCAGAATTCATAGCAGGTCATCAGTGAGTGCCTGAAAGTAACCGGTTAGGTTCTGCAGCATTCTTACAGGAGAAATTTCCTGATCGGGATCATAAAGACGTTCATCTTTCACTTTCAGTCCAGCTTTAAGGAAACAAACCGACAGCCGAGTCTGAATCAATATCAGCTTTTATTCATTCCTCCTTCATAAAGCCATTAAAGCAACATGGAGTCTCAGTTTCTGCTGTTTATGTCGTCTGATTCACCGATAAAACCTGCAATGTTTCCACCTCCGTCTGTCGTTCACTCAAACTCCATTTTTGTTGAATTAAAATGTAGAAAAATCTCATAAGTTGGAGTCGATATTTTTCACTTGTAAGGCCAAAATAATGTGGAAAAATGAGTAGCACAACTGGAAACAACCAGGAATCTGAGCCGTTTCTGAAACCTGATAAAAATATTTAATCGCTTCGTGAAGTCATAAAACCAGAGCTGACCTTTAACCTTTGGCTTCTGCCGACAAAACGAGTGAGAAAAGAAGCTTTTATTAGGTCTAAATTACAGCCGGAAAGTTAAGAGGAAGAAAGAAAACTAGTGAAACTCTCCTGATTTAAATTTTATCAAATTTGCTGTTTATGAAGATATAATTTTTGTTCAATCTGATTTTTTTATTTTTCCATCAATCCACTCCATGGGCGTCCATCTTATTTTACAGCTTGTATTAAATTGGACTTTGAAATTAGGTCAAAAACATTTTCTGAAAAGGGAAATGGAGAAACCAAATGAAAAAAAATAAACGATAAAAATCAGATTGGATGTGAAAATAAAAGTATTTTTAAGCCGTGTTGGCCAGTTCTACGGTTATTAAACACAAACTCCAACCATAATTCTAGGCTCAACATGCTAGCGCTAGCTCAGATGCCTCATTAGTGTTTCAGCTAGCTTTAGCTCTTTTTAGCTTATAAACTGTTGCAACCTTACAGTTGAGCTTTGTAATTTCTGATCCTCTTCTGGTGGCATATTTGTGTTGCCTGAAAGTTTTTACTCCTCTTCTACAGTTTTTCTATTCATTTTTCAGGATTTTGTTTTATTCTGCTGCTTCTGCCTATTTTTTTATTTGTTACAGTTCTGCATCTCTTCTAATGCTGCTGCAATTTTCACTGAAAATATTCGGTTTATAACGTTCACACTGAATTTTCACAGGAAATGCAATGATTTCTAGTTACGTTTACTTCAGTAAATTTTTTGGGAAAAGATACTTTATGTTTTTTTAACCACAATGTCTGTGGACGTTAAGAAATATTTTACTCAATATTCTTATTGAGTAAAATTTCTGACTCTACCCAGTAGGAAATAACTTTTCTGAGTGAACAACAATGTACCTGATATTTATGTCGAAGTGAGACCTCTTTGTTTATTTGCCATCTTTGATGTTCTGATGTTATTTTCTATCTGCTGCATTTGGAGGTCAAGTGAACACACAGTAAACAAAATGTATTGTCACTACAGACACTAACATTTATTTATATTACCTCCTACTGCATGTATTAGTTTTATTTTATTTGACAGAATTTTGTTTTATAATCATATGTATTTGCATATGACCTATAATTTTAGTGTTTAAAATATCAAAATTTGCTCAAAACTTTATATTTTTAATCTCTGAGGACATCATTTAAATTAAATCAGTTGTTATGAGCTCAGTATCTCTTTACTCTTATTTGAATATAAATATGTTTTAGAGTTGCTATTTTTACTTTACTTTCTGGGTACTGTACTCAGCTCTGTCTAGAATCATAATATTCCCATAATATAATGAAATTATGTTATAAATGTAAAGTGTGGTTAAAGCTGGTGCTTACCGCCTCATAGCTGTCCCGGTTCTGCTTCAGGAACTCCACGCATTTGGCCCGGACCTCAGTGTGGAGGCTCTGGCAGTGCAGTACCTGGGCAGGGTCAAGGGTCAACACTTAAAACAGGCAGGATTCAGCGTTATGCCACTTTTAAGACAAAAACATACAACATCTGTGTTATATTGTAAGTTTAGATCGAATATTTGGGAGTAGGAAACCGCAGAGGCGTGTTAGATTTATCCTGCGGCGTTCCCCGTTTGGGAAAGTTAAATTTAAACTCGGAGAAGTTGCTATCGCACAGCAACACAACAAACACACCTCACCTGAGCGCAGCAAGCTAACTGGAGAACAACTTCCCACAAACATTTTACTGCTTTGCTTCACTTTACCTGCTCGGCCACGGCTCGGAACAGACACGATCCATCTTTGGCAATCTTCTTCCGATGAAAACCTATCGTTTTCAAGTAGTTATCCATCTGTTTCTCCGCGTTTCGCTCCTCATTACTCTGCATGTTTCCGCCGCTGTCCATGCTAGCGGGGGGCTAGCCGCTAAAGCTAGCTGCGTAAAGCGACGGTTAGGAGGCGGTCAAAGGGGAGAAACTTGAACACAAACTGGTAATATCACCGCTGAATGTAGTTGCAAATACACATTTGCGATCTGGAGGCCCTCTGGTAAAACTAGAACTACTTCTGGTTTCGTTTCCCGGGAAGTCCTGGGTGTCCAGCACAGGAACCTCCTCAGCGGCAGAAAGTGAAACTTTAGCCTGCCGTTAGCAGGAGAGCTAAAAACTGACAACACGCCCCCTTCTGGCCATGAGAGTGAAGTCACACGCAGTGTTACGTATTGTTTCCGGTTTAATTTCAAAGTAAAAGCTAAACAGAGTATCAGTCTTATGGAGAAATGACTGAAAAAGACAAAAACAACAAAAACACTTTTATCAAACTGTCAGATAGCAAAAATCTCTTTCTTGTTTTTTAAAACAACCAAATTTATATTCATAACTTGTTAAATAAATAACATTAGTGATATCCAAAACATTTGGAAATACTAATGTTAAATAAATAAATTAATGAATTGATTTATTATCGTGTAACATTTTATTTATTTAACACACCATTTTAATTGTTCATGTGAAAATATTTATTTCAAACATATGATCATGTTTTTATTTTTTCTGTAATTATTTCCTATCAACCAGCAGGTTTTACTCATATAAACTGGTTTTTCTCTATAAACAAGCTGATTGGTCTGCAGTTGAGTTGCTGTGCAGGTTAACCAATCAATGTTAGGCTATACTTCATAAACTATAAGGATAGCTTAAAAGACTTCATAATGGACTGGATAGCACAGGAAATATGAAATAATTGAAGCAATATATTCAAATATAATTCAAAAACAACAACAACAACAACAACAATAATAATAATAATAATAATAATAATAATAATAATAATAATAATAATTACTATTAACACATCAAATTTTGTAGAAAGCAAAACTTTAGTCACTGCTAAAACTTTTTGTTCTTCACTGCATATTGCATTACATTTGTTGGAAAATTCCCAGAAATCATTAACAAAATAAATCTCTGAATTTTTTACCTTTTTATTTACAGAAAATCTTAAAACGCAATAAAAAATAATTATAACAACAAAGTGAATCAGCTGCTGTTTAAAAACAAGTTGCAGATCAGTTCTTCCCTCCCTTCTCATCATCATCCTCACTTTTGTCATTACTTGTTCCTGCATCCAGCAGCAGCTGCTGCAGCATCAGTTGCAGCAGCAGCAGCTCCAGCAGCAGCATCATTGATTTCCAGCCTTCAGAGAAACTGCTGAGTGTCGTCTGGGCAGCTGGAACATGTTGTTCTGCACTACGATTCATTCATTACAGAAAAATGGACATTTCTTCTCCTAGATCAGTTTAATACTTTTGTTCCTCAAATTTCAATTTCAGTTTTCAGGCTGCACAGTGGCACAGTTGATAGCCTTGCAGCAAGAAGGTTCTGGGTTCAATTCCCAGCTCCAGTCTTTCTGCATAGAGTTTGCATGTCCTCCCTGTGCATGTGTGGGTTTCCTCCAGGTACTCCAACTTCCTCCCACAGTCTAAAACATGACCGTCAGGTTAATTGGTCTCTCCAAATTGCCCCTAGGTGTGAGTGACTCTGTGTTGCCCTGCGACAGACTGGTGACCTGTCCAGGGCGACCCCACCTCTTACCCGGGAGTCAAGAGGCAGGGTCAAACCTACCAAGTATTTTTGGTAAGATTAAAAAAAACCATTCAATTACTTTAAAATGGTGGATATTCTCTGAACCAATAGGAAATGGTCAGATCCCCTACTCCAACATCTTTCTAACCACACAATCAGACAGAAATTCAAAGAGGAGTGGCAAAAGCAAAGGAGGTAGATAAGCAAAACCAGCTAATTACTAATGATAAAATATCTTTTAGTCTTCAGTCAGAGGCTTCTTGAGATTTGTTGCGAGGCTGACTGCTACTGGAGATTGTTGGAGATTGTTGCTGTCCACAGCATCACCATCTTCAACGTCTCTTTGAAGAATTTTTAATTAATATGAGTTTCAGCAACATTTAATTTCCCTTTTACGATAAATAAAATGTGTTTGAACTTAATTTTCTGCAACTTTCTGTTTCAATTTGTTAACATTTTTTGTCAATCCTTTGATGTCCTATCGCACCTTTTCTTGTGTACGAATAATATTATAATAATAAGAGATGTCTTTAAAAGTAAGGAAGGCGTGATATTTAACATTTTTAAACAATTTCTAAAGTGTTTAACTTATGCAGTTGATATTTCAAACAAAAAGCACCAGGATTCATTCACAAATTCCTAAACTTTGTGCCTGGTTTGGATGATTATCCTGGTTAATAACCTGACGCTACTTAGCCGTGCAGCAGGTGCCAATTCAAACAGGTTTCCACACCGCTGGCTTGTTTAATCTATAATTTATGGGGCCGGCAGGGGGACGGTAATGAGGATATGCAGCAGGCTGCACATATGGAAACGCAGCGTCTAGAAAACTTTTTCTACACCGGTTAGCTAAACGGCATCAAGGAGGGACACGAGGACCTTCAACCAATAATCTGGTGTGAAAAACAATGATCAACTAAGACACTTAGTACAACTGTATGAACGACTGTAAAGATTTTAAAAAATATGTTTTTAGACAGTTTAAGATTTATTAACAAAATGCTCAAATAAAGAAGGAGATTTTGGAGTGACCTAGTCAAAGTCTGGACTGTGGTTTGATATTAAACAAGCTGAATGTATTTAAAATTCTTAAATGTGGCTAAAATAATGCAATTCTCCACCGAAATGGTGTCTCATATTCCAATAAAGTGTTTTTAAAGACACAACCAATAGTTTCTACCTTTGATAACTGAAATCACAATTTGGAAATCGGCTTTTCTGTCGACTCAGGTTGAATTTTTATGATAATAAAAATGTTGGTGACCTGAAAAATCTAGTCCAGTTCAGATTAAAACTACTTTATTTCTTCCAAAAAGAAATTAAATATCATTGCAGTACATTCAAAGAGTTGCTGGAAGATTCTCCAGTAGCAGCCAGTCATGCAACGAATCTGAAGAAGCTTCTGACTGAAGACTGTTGCTGTAACAGTTTCATGCTGACAGCTCCAGACTAAGGCAGCAGAGATGATATTCCACATGTCCTAGGTGACACCAACAGCTGTTGCAAGCTCTGCTAATCCACCTCATTTGCTTTTGCTGCTCCTCTTTAGCCGTGTGGTTAGAAAGATGTTAGAGTAGGGGATATGGTCCTGGCTCATTATGACTGATGGAGGAAAAGATTGAACATCTTCCTTCTCTCTATGCATCCATGAAACTTCCCTTCTCAGCTCCTCCTGGATTTGGGGTCAGAGTTCAAGTATTGTCTGAGCTTTTGAGAAACTAATCTCAGAAATTTTCCAAAAACAAAACAATTGGAAATTTCTGAGAAACTCAGAAAATTTCACAAAGTTGAACATGTCCAAGTTTTTTTCCAGAAAAATTCAGAGAATAATCTAAAAATGTCTTCTTTTTGTGTAAATTTTTGTTTTGTTGAACTCAGAACTTTCCTTGCTTTTTCCAGAAAATTTCTGAGATTAATTTCAGTATTTTGGAGTTTTCTCTCACAACTCTTGGAAAACCAGACAGAAATTTAAAGAGGAGTGGAAAGAGCAAAGGGGGTAGATTAGCAGAACTAACTAACAAATCAGGTCCTTCCTCAGAAATGTTTATTTTTTTCTAAAAAAAATATTCTGAGAATAATCTACAAAAAATTCTGCTTTTTTTCTAGCAAATTTTTAACTTTTAAAACTGAGAAATTCCTCATTTCTTCTATAATTTTTTTTCTCACGAATTTTTCACTTTAGGTGGAGTTTTTTTTTTCTAGAACATTTCTGACATTAATCTAAAGATGTGTGTGTTTTTAAGCAAACATTTGACTTTTCAAACCTAGAAATTTCCGAGCTTTTCTAGAATTTTTCTGAGCTAACCCTCAAAATGTCCTCCTTATCTCCCTCTCCACAGTGACCCTCACAGTCTGTCGCAGACATGTGGCATTTCTCCCATCTTGAGCTTCCTCCTCCACCTCCCGGCTCCTCTTCTTCCTCCTCCGGTGCCATTTCCTCAGATCTAATAATGACCTTTGTGCGCGGCGGAGCGCGGCCTTCGCGCCGCGGCTCGGTTCTACAGCATGCCAGGTCGCCATGGCAACGGGCGAGGAGGGGGACAGGACCCATGGCGGCTGACACTCATCCTCCCACTCGCGTGGTGAATGCGGTGCGTGACCTTCATCCCGGTTTCTCTCTGGAAACGGTCCGTTTTTCTTCCCCTCCGCCTCCCGGAGCCGTTTCTCCTGCTCGGCTCGCAGCGCATCGCGGCTCCGCGGAGTCATCTTATGAAATCACTGCAGCCTTTAACACCCACTTTCTGCACGGTAACGCGATCCGAAAGTCACGTGACCTGAGCAGGGAAGGACCCGGGAGCAGAGGTGAGCCGGATGAAATTAAAGTTTATTATTGATCATCGCAGCAGCAAACAGTTACAGGATACAGCAGAGAAACCCAGGAAATGAAAAGTGAACCACAGACAAAATGTTTCTACTATTTCATGCATCTGTGAGTAAATAAAGTGTTAAAAAAAGAGACGTGCAGAGTCCAGCACCATTGATTAGATTTCATATTAAAACACCGGTGTGCAGGTTTGTCTCGTCCTTCCTGCACACGTTATTGTCTCTTCTGCACATGCGCATTGTGCAACAAAAACATGAATAAATAAAAAGCTTAGAAATATTCAGATTGCATCTCATGAATCTGCAGCAAACCACAACAACATAAGCAGTAAAACGTGGTGAGCTGAAACATTCATATAATTACGTCCTGTTGTCAGGGAGCGGGGAAGGAAGGCTGTTCCTGTCTAAAGTGAGTTATTTTCATTACGAACCTGCTCTTAAGACATGCTGGGTCACAGAAAAGCCGCGTTACATTCAGTCTAAACATGAAAATGAAGTCAAAAAAGGCAAAAAGAATAAAAACTTTTGGTACATAAGGAATTTTAAGGTGATTGAAGTTCATCCAAGGTTAAATTTGGAAGCAAAAAACAACAAAAAAATGTCAAAATTTAAATGTTTTTTCTGCCCTGATTACAGAAAACAGATGGATGCTAACATATCAAACAAAATAAGTTATTTAAATCAAAATGTTCCCCAAAAACAGCAAATAGACAGCACACCAGATATTGAAACAAATATTTACGGTTTAAGCAGTGGTAGACTCACTTCCTGTTACGGTAACAACTTGCTAATTTTTCATTTAGCATTTTTTGCTTACATTGAAAATGTTTAGCATTTATTTTCCCCTTAATCAAAATTTTCAAGATAAATTTTAAGGCGCTATTTTAAGGTACCAATGGATGTAACCATTGTACATCAGTTAGTAGCTAATGAGCTAACAGCTAGCTAATTTTTCTTTAGTTCTAACTTGGAAAGAAAGTTAGTGAAATTAAATTGAAATAAATTTTTTGCAAATTAATTGTAACCGATGAATAGAAGCATTGCATATCGGTTAGTATTGATTAGTGCTCAGCATGATTCTGCTAATATGTAGCTAATTTTTGGTTTAGCTCCAGAAGGTGGATTACAGGTAAATCCAGCAGCTAATGTAAAGTTTTATTTTGTAGCAGCGAGAGGAAAAGTGGCTCTTTGACCCGTAAATGTTGCTGATCTGTTCTAGTCATAATGAGAAGCCATATAAATTTGGTCAATCCTTATTTAAACACTTAAGAGCTCTCATATGATATTGTCAGCTGACAGTCAGCTGATCCTTTATTTTGACAAACAAAACAAGACGATGATCTCAGGGAAAAGTAACGTTCCTGGTCATGATCCAGCAGGACTCTGTGAATTTCTCACTTATGTACCTGAACTTTGATAGCAGAAACTTTCATAAAAACACAACATGCAAACATTTAAAGACGTTTCAGGACCTGATGTTCAAAAATTTAGTTTCCTCATGTTTAGACCAAACATGTCAAGTGTTTTTAAAAAATCCAAGCATACATGGAACGACACAAAGCAGATTAAGATTATGTATTGAAATGAATTAGGTTGATGTGAATGGGTGTAATATAATTAACTTGAATTGAATGAAATGTATGTTTTATTTTACAGAAATGTTTATAACTGAATGAGGCTTAAAGATTAGAACCATTTAAAGCTAATTTTTGCTTTTGTCTTCAGTGATTTCAAATAATTCCTCAGAAATGTGAAATTAAAGAGTAAATTATAGGACTGATGATTGTTTTTCTGTTTTATCTCATTAAAAATATGTTTGTCTTCCTGCTGAATTCAGAAGATGTGAATAATTAAAGATAATTAAAGTTTGTCATCTGGTGTGTTGTCTTTTGTTGTTTTTCAATAAAATATTGAGTTGAAAAAATACAAAAGCAGTTTCTGTATTTGTTTATGCCCAACACACCTCCAGGTTTTTGAAAAATAATAAAGCAGATTAAATGATTCTTCTCTAGGGGAAGAATCACTTCCTGTCAAGCTGTGATAATAAAGTCATGTGAATAAATCTATAAATAAAAATATGCGAAAAGGTAAATTGCACAATCCTCCATGTTTTGATCAACACTTTAAAAAAAATAACAGGGTTTAAAAAGATATGATGTTATTTGTTTTTTTTTTTGCTTCATTCAGGTTGGAAAGTGAGAAAATTTACAACATTACTTTAATTAGGTCTGCCCATTTGTTTATGTTTCTGATTCCTGATATTATATTTAATTAAACCGTTAATAAACTGTTAAAATGGGATATAATGTAAATATGTGGGTTTATTTGGCTTTTTGAGTGTTTCAGTGATTGTAATAAAATAAAGAAATGTCTAAACTGATTCCTCTCTCGTCTCGGAAAACCAACATTTTAGTGCAACTTTCGAGATGTTTTGTACTCCGTAGAGCCTCATGTTGTTATGTAAACACAAATACATCATCAATACACAACACAGGTATCAGAAATTTCATCACCATCCTCCAGAAACAACGAATCCCTAAAAATCCTGGAGCAACAAAGACAAGGCAACGACTGAAACTCCCAACAGGAAGTAGAAAAACTACAGCTGAGAACAAAATAAAAGCACTTCATGGATTTGATGATACCGGTTACCTTAAATAATGATAGTTAGCCCTTAATGAGTGAGATATTAATTAACTACAGGAAATCTGGATTCCTAACATTTAACTAAAAGAAGGTTAACATTTTTAGTCTGGATTTTAGCTCTTTTAATTTATAAGATAAGGAAAAAAAGTTTTTAAAATATTTTTATGATTTCAAGTTAAAGTCAAGAGGAAATAAAAATCAGACAGTAAGTTTGGAGGCGACTTCACACAAAATGAGACGGAAACAAACAAAGTTGGTCATTACACTAGAACCCTGCAGTCATGGTATAGAGAGGTTATTATCATTTTATCCTCATATTATTACATTATTCTCGTATTATTCTGACTTTAGTGTCATATTAATGATTTTATTCTCACACTATTTGCATGTTTAATCTGATTTTAGTCTCGAATCATAAAGACTTTGTACAAAACTGTGATTTTTGTTTGAATTTGTTCTTCATAAAATGTAAATAAAGATCTTTTTCATGTCATTGTGAGCTAGTCGGATAACTCTTTTATCCGACTAGCTGCTGTCTAAGCGACGCTAACTTCATGATAGCTTTCTCTTCTCTGAAAGACGAACTTAAAAAATGTTGCTCAGCTTGATTTTCTTTAAACTGGAGGCATCTCCTCTGATCTAATCTGACCTTTCCTTCAGTGACTAACCAGACTTCATTCAGAAAGGCTTTTCATCCAAATAAAACAGTTTTTCACTACGAAATAATCCGGATCTTTAGGTTCGGTATTTCTGGAGGATGAGAGACGGGCGATAGATAAATATGTCCCACGGTCACCTAGCTAAGAGTAGAGTGGCTATATGAAAGAGTAAAGCAGGCAAAACCACGAGCTTGATGCAAAAGTAGAATAAATAGAAAACATTCCCTATGTGAGCGCTGTTTGACATTCTCATACGTAGTGCTGGGTGACTTTACATCCATCGCTTTATAGTCCAGAGGACGGATAGAAGGGAGGGAAGATGAGAGGAGAGCAAACATTTACAAAGAAGTGAGGCCGAGGTAACCCAGGAAGGAGTGTTTGTTGGAGCAGGGCGGTGAGGAAGAGGAGGAGGAGGAGAAATAGGAGCGAGGTTTCAGAGAGATGAGTGTTGTGATGGGGAGGAGAGGAGATAAATCCCTCCATCCTGCGCGGTCGGAGAGCAGCGGAGGGAGAGGAGGAGCAGCAGGGCGAGGAAGAGAGGAGGCGGTGTGCAGCCGCCGGACGTGTTTGCTGGAGCGCTGACCGTCTCCGTGGGGGGCGTAGGTCCGGTGAGTGTGCACGTCGGCGTTAGCGCTGGCGCTAGCGTTAGCGTGCTTCACCTTGCAGTGCAGCCGCAGGCTGTCCCGCCGCTTGGCGCTGTAGGGGCAGAGGCCGCAGGTGAACGGCCGCTCGCCCGTGTGGACGCGCACGTGCTCCACCAGCTTGTTGGCCGTCCGCGTCAGGTGGCCGCAGCGGTCGCACCGGTACTGGTTGCCCTGGCGATGACCCTGGAAGTGGGCCAGCAGCTCCGGTTGCCCGGGAAACGACCTCTGGCAGATGCGGCAGCGATGCTCGGAGGTGCTCTGCTCCGCCTGCGTTGCCACGGCGACCGGCAGAGCTCGGCTGGGGGCGGCGGGGAGAGGAGCCGGGCGTCTGGACGATGAGAAACATTCACAGGCGAACGTTATGAACTCTGTCACTTTATCGTCTTTATTTAGGATTTAATCTGACAGAAAAACAGACAAATTCTGATTTATTGTCAGAGAGAAAATGAAACATTTCTGGTTCTTCTGTTAGTGACGGTGTTTTATTTTTGTGATATTATGGTGGACTGTCCTGTTGCTGAAATGTTATTGATTGATTGATTATCCTTTAGAAATAAAATCTGAAAAGTGTGGTGTGCATTTATTTTCAGCCCAACCAACCAAATGCCTTTCTCAAAGCAATTTAAATAGTTTAGGAAACAAGATGTTTTTCCCATATTACAAATGAAGTGATCTGCAGCTTTTCATCAATATTCACTCAAAACAAGCTCCATGGTCTTGTTGAAAAGTTACTTGTAGTTTAGTTTTATCTTATTTCAAGTTCTAATATATTTGCACTAAAACTGGGGAAAAATACCTGAAAATATTTTGTGTTTTTGGAGTGTTTGGATTGTAATTCCAAATTATTTGTGGAAAATTTGACTACTCACATTTCTTTGTATCTAAATTATTCTAAAGAAATAATCAAAATATTACTTGTTATATATACTTATTTAAATGTGCTTGTATAATTTCAAACATTTATTTAAACTATTAATTTAGTCATTTACCCTTAAAATGAAGCTAAATATAAAAAAAGTAATGACACTCATGCCTGTAGTGAGTATGTAAACTTCTGACCACGATACTATTTATAATATCTGTTCCTATAAACACATTCAAGACATTAAAAAATCATTTAAGCTAAAACCAAAGATTTTTAGTTAAAACAGTATTGTTTAAAAAATACAAGTACTTAATTATATTAAATGTGTCAAAAGTTTGTGACGTTTAGGTAAAATTTCAAGCCAATGACCCTTCAGGATGTGACAATAAGCTACAAAACCATAAAAAAAACTCAAAACATTGTCACTATTTTGTTATGAAATGTTTAAACATCTTTGTTTTCTGAAAATAAAATTAAAACATAATGAAGAAAACAATTGCAGAAAAGGACACCTGCTGACCTCATTTCTCCCGTGTCGCCGTGTATGTGCGTGTCCACATGGGCCATCATCTCCGCCTCCTGATTGGTCGAATGGTCGCACCTGCAGCAGTGCAGCGAGAAGGAGCCGTGTTCCCATTGGCGGTGCTCCGTCATGTGACTCTTGAAAAGGGCGTGGCCCTCCGTCTCAAAGCCGCACACGTGACACCTAAAATGGATGAAAACGTATTCATTAACTAAAACAGGCTGTTGCCATGGTAACGGACCCGAGCTTTATGTCATAAGTGTTGTGTCTGTCATGAGTTATATCTGACCGACAGTTTACATTACTAAATCAGCCTTACAGTCATCCTTACTGGTGAGTTCGACTCTATGCAGATGATATTGTAGTGGGCTCATTATTTTAATAAAACATTCCAGCACCAACTGGACCTAAATGGAGCCGGGAACTACATGGGCTCCAGGTCACGTAAAGGTGATATTAATATCTGTATTAATTCACAACATATTTCTGTAATGCACAAAAGAAAAAAGTAAAACCAGGAGATTTCACTGCTTGTTCTGGACAATTAGGCTGGATACACCAACTAATACTACATGATACAGAAGTAATATTCGGTATTTTATAGATTTAGATAGTGTTGTAATATGTTTATTATTAGCACTCTGCTATCCAGATATACCATAAAATATGACAGAACTGCTCAAAAATACTTTGCTACTGCAGTTAATCCTGTAAATGATGTAGAAAAAAAACACCTAATTTTGTTCTAGTACATATTTTTATCACTTGAAATTTATTTGTGTTTTTGTGCTTTAAAAACATTAATCAAAATGAGGAGTAATGGAACATATAAAGCTAAATGAGGGAATTAAATGATTTGCTAAATTAATTCCAGTAATAAAACTGACAAATTGAATTTATTTTTGCTTTATTTTATGATTCCTGAAAGGGCAGAATCTGTGAAAATTACCTGAAGAAGTAAGAAGAACCCCAGGTTTGATCTCTAACGACGTTGGTTTGCGTTTCTGCGGAGAAAAAGGAAATATGTTTATAATCCTGCAAACAGATTCATGAATGAGTGGATTAATGATGTGAAGTTATTGTTGTCAAACCTGTCGTTGACGAGGTAATTTAACTTCACTAGCATCTTTATTATAAGCCATAGGGCAACGCGTCCATTAATCCATAACACAAACAACAGCAGCGCAGCAGAAGACGGTCATTAAAAACCAATAACATCACCAATCAGAGGGACAATAAAACCACTGCAGGCGTCTGGAGGAACAAATTCCCTGGCAGTTTTTATGACGACGTGTCGGATCAGACGGGAATCTGACAGAGGATAATTATTAACAAAGTCCTCTGTCTGAACCTGCTCCAGTCTGCACTTCGGATTCACACATGTGGAAGGCGTGAAAACTATCTGCATGTGAGCCAGGTTCATCGGGCCGGGCCGAGCCGGGCCGAGCCAGGCGTTGTTTAAATGCCAACTAGTCAGGAAGATTTGGCACGAAAAGGAGACACCAGTTTATCGGGGAAACACGAGAAAACAGAAAAAAAACAGAACAAAGAAAAGACGGGAAATAAATAAATAAACTGATAATTTAACTGATTCACGGATTTAACTACAGATGCAAGAAATACAGCCGACAGCTGCTCACAAAACATCCATCCATCCAACATCCACCATCCATCCATCCAACAATCATCCATCCATCCATCATCCATCCATCCAACAATCATCCATCCATCCAT
>NW_006800227.1:354449-444310 GCF_000485575.1 Poecilia formosa
CATCCATCCATCCATCCATCCATCCATCCATCCATCCATCCATCCATCCATCCATCCACCATCCATCCAACAATCATCCATCCAGTTTAGCATTATCTCTTTTTGTTCCGTTTTTCTTTGTCGTGTTTCTATTAACACAGAGACGGTTTGACAGAGAGGAGGAAGGATTTGGGTCCAACAAGGAGACATTATCTTAAACATCGATCCCTGAAGGATCATCTCTCTGTCTCAAACTCTGCTAATCATCGTCTTATAGATTCACCTTTCTTCTTTTGTTCTCCCGTTTCATAAAACCCGTTTAAATCTCCCACAGTTCCTTCGGTGAACCCGCTTTCACTTTAAATTCGCTTCCATCAATATTTCAGCTCTCCTCAGCCCTGTCACTTTTTATTATTCAAAATAAGGTCGGGAGTGACAGGTGAGACACATCAGTGATGATGTTGACTCCATGTTTAATTAAATGTCTAATTAAAAGAAAACAGAGCCAAGAGACTGCTATCAACAGAGAGAGACCTACGCATCCTGAAGGAAAAACCGGCGGTGCTGTGTTCTGCATCATTAGCGTGTTTGTGTTGTATTCAGATAAAAACACTACTGCTTTATCAGTGAATATCAGATAACAGGTGGGTTACAACAACAGCTCTAACTAGATTCAGTCAGGCTGTTACTAAACCAAACTGGACTTTTTTGGTTTGATTTTAGTTGGAACCAACATGACGAAGAGCGGCGAAGTGGGGGATTTTTAATAATTTAAACATAAAGACAGACGATGACTGTCACCAACATGAAACCCTTATGAAAGTAACAGAAAAGAGAGATGATATACTGAGGAAGGAGTGGAGATTGGGATGGGAACCAGGTGAGCCAATCAGAGGAGATGTGGAACAGCTGTGGCAGGAACAGAGGCTGGGCGGCTGTTTTCACGCCTGACAGTCCAGCAGTTATATGTTCTGTAGACACTCAAGATTTGAGAGGGTGTACTTGCATTAATACGTTATTATTATTAATAATATATTAGTTAAAATGGCTTATCACAGTAATTTCTGGGACAATTTATCATCCAGCTAAATTTGTCATAGTAACAGGCTTAATGTCAACACATGCCTAACAATAATATAACCAGAAATTAAATATAGAACCAAAAACCAGTGATCATAGCACACTTTTCTGTCTCTACAGAAACGTTGTTGTGTGTTTCTTCACTAAGTTGAGCCCGTTCTGACAGGTTTATTGGGTTTCACCAATATTTCCCCAAACCAGATCTCAGGTAAACATCTGGATTAGTTCATGTTAAAGTGAATAACATTCATAAATGCCAAAACAAAACTATCACCAACTGTTGCTCGCTGGTCTGTGATTGGTCAATCAAGATCGTCCCATACTGATGGTATCTGAAAGAAATGTTGGCCTGGTTCCATTCGGGTTTGTTCTGCTGCTAAATAAAAGCAAAACAAACCAAAGCAGGTTTTATTACCATGTGGGGTTTCTCTGGCGCTCAACAGTGGAGAGGAAGGGACAGGGTCCATGTTGATCTTCAGAGCAGGACTACAAACAGACAGACAGAGTCAGGCACATAACTGAGATTTATTTATTTATGGTGAGGTTATCTGTAGGAATTATTTATGCTACCTGCTTCTGATGGGCGGAGCCATCCTCTCCACCTGCTGACAGCTGGACTTACTGACCTTCTCTGTCGACAACCAAGAAAAAGTTATTTTATAACTCATCAATTAAAGCCCAGACAGCCTGTGTTGTTTCACCAGCAGGTTTATAATACTTTGACTGAGTTTGTCAGCTTTCTCAGCTGTTATTTGGATCGTTAAGCTCCAATCGATTTTTTCCAAATTGATTTTCAGTTGTCTTACAGTAACATTTGAGCTAAGCCTGGAAAATAACTCAATAACAATAAGTGTTGCAATAGACACATGATCAAAATCAATAGATAATAAATCCGATAAAATGTTTAATAATTTCACTAACTCTGACCCAGAACCGCACAGCATCCTGGGAGATTTAGTCGCTCTCACAACCTTTCACAGCTAGCTAAGCTAAATTGGTGGAATCAACTCACTCACTCTTTGGTTACCTAGCAACTCACTCACTCTTTGGTTACCTAGCAACGACCTACTGAGTAACTTGCACAGTAGCAGTTTCAAGGAAAGATCATGCCACTGGTTTGGCAGTATTTCAGATATTTAAAGAAAAAAATGAATAATTATGAATAGACAAAAACATTTGTACGATGGTATGTTATTCAGTCATATCGCCCAGCTGTAATTTGAGCTTTTCTTTGTTTTCTGACATGTTATGGTGTCAGATTGTATCAAGTTTACTCTGTTTTTTAACAAGTATAAACAAACAGCACAAACCATAGATCTCCAGGTGCTGAACCTTCAACAGGTTGGTTCATTTCTCTTGGTAGTTCAGTATTTTCATCAATTATCACAATAAATTATAGAAAGTAGGGCTGCAACAATATAAAGATGTGGCTAGATATCTATATTCAAAATTAATATTACAGTTATGCCTGACATTTACTGAATTATATGTATTTCCCTACCATTTTGCCAAAAAACAACAACCATGTTGCGTCTCTGATTCAGCTAAACTCCCCACAATCCTTTGCTGCATCACTATCATAGTCACATGACTGAACAAATACCACATGACTAGCCCCGCCCCTAATGAAACTTAAATGTCAGCAAGATGGAAGCAAACATTGGTTATCAATATCGGACCAATAGGCTAAAACACGGGCATCCCCAATAGAAAAAGGTAAAACCTCAAATGTAATTTAATCTATTTGTATTTCTACACCCAATTTCTGCTGAGTTTGGTTCTGATCTCCATTTCGGTCGGTTAAATCTTATGACTCCTGATCAAACCAGAATATCACAATCATGTGACAGTGAATTTAACCAACCATGAAATTCATCGGCTCAACCACAGTTTGTTGCAGTAACTGTTTTCTTTCTAGGTTTCCATTTTAGGGTTCCACTTGAGTTCACATTGACCCTGGAGAATAAAAGTTGTTCTATATCTGAAGAAAAGCAACGTATTGACCTGAAAACAACCAGTGATTAATTATCTTACCGGAGAGCTGATGCAGTAGCGTAGAGGCCAGGTTGACGGACATGTCCTGCCACAGGACTGCTCTCAGGCACTCGTCCTCCATCTTGGCTCCAAAGAAAAAATGCTCCTCTATTTTCGCTCCAGAGAAAACCTGAGCGGCCATCTTGGCTCCAGATACAATCCCGTTCTCCAACATGGCCGCTGAAGTAAACTGGCTCTCCTTCGTGATACCAGAGAAAAACTTGTTGCTCATCTTAGCTCCATTGAACGTTTTCTCTGAAATCTTTGCTTTGACAGGACGAAGGTCGTCCATCTTGGCTCTGGGGTGAAGCAGGTCCTCCCCTGCGGTTTCAGGAGCTGAACAATCCTCCAGTTTCACCTGAAACTGAAAACCGTTTGATGCGTTCAAGAAGCAGTCTGCTGGGTTAGAGGAAGAAAATCCATCTGCTGCATTTAGACCAAAGCTGTACTGGTCCAAAATATTGGCTCCAGGGTGCAACTGGTCAGCTGGGTTATTCCTGGTGAGGAACTGGTTTTCTGGTTTTACAGTGAAGAGATGGTGGTTCGCCATCCTTAACGTGGAATGAGTTGTCTCCTTGACGACCGGCTGACTTGGGGTCATGGCGTCGACCTCCAGAGGCTCCTCTTCCTCTTTGAGCCTCAACATGTGGCCGCTGACATCCTGGCGCTCTGTAACACCAGGAAACATGACAAAGTGTTCTTTATTATCTGTGAACATGGTGACGTTTCTGTAACGTCGGTCAGTCTGTCTGTACCTGCCAGCTTCCTGAGCAGGTCTGAGGCCAGGGTGTCTGTGACGGCGTTTCCCTCCGGGGTGTGGGTCAGCGACGGCGGCTCGGGACTCGCACCGGGGCCGTCCGGCGACAGGGCGACGCCGGGTTCGTCCTGCTGCTCCGCCTCCTCCTGGCTCCCAGGATGCATCTGGGCCTTCTGGGTGGCCTCTGAAGGGAGAGAGAGAGAGTTCAGCTGACAGGACAGACTTGAACCCCGAAAGGTCAAAGGTCGGCAGAGATCCTGACGATACCATGACATAGCAGGGTGATAGCATCCAGTTTTCTGGGATTTTATTCCATTTTACTTAAATTATGATAATTTAATTTGAGGTTGTCATCAGATTTTCTTCTTTCCTTTTGTTACCGGTTTGATGTTATTTTTAAATGTAGTCTTAATCATCCAACCAGATTGTAATTTAGACGTTAAAGTTGCAACCAATGACCAGCCAAGCAACTGGTTTATCCTGAGGTAGACTGGCCTGTTGGGGTATAGTCCAACTTTTAACCTTTGACCTCTGAAGACTTGCACTAGCCTGATGGATGGATGGATGGATGGATGGATGGATGGCTGGATGGATGGATGGATGGCTGGATGGATGGATGGATGGATGGATGCCAATCATCACTATTTCATTCCCATATTATTGATTTTTTATAAACAACCATTATAAAATCCTGTTGGCCAAATCTTAGATCGACCAACGATCTAAGATTATCGTAAAGGGAAAATAGGGGCAAAAAATCGTGCAGTGTGAACTACTGCATTAGGTAGTCGGATGGCCCGTCTTCTCTATTTAAATCTAGTGATTACTGAAGGGTAATATAGTATACAGACTTCATATCTGCACTCTTTTGGTTAAATGCAGTATTTATTCCCACTTTGGCTTTATGTTGCTTAGTTTTTATTCAAGTACGTTTTTTGTTAATGGAGACTGAGAATCCATTTTATTTTTGTTGTTGGTTGTTTTGTTTATTTAGTTTATCAGTTCTAGTGTTAATGTGTTCTTTTGAAAATAAAGTGTTTCTATCTATGGCAGGAAATCGCATGCATTATTACGTCATTTCCATTAAATCAGTGTCAAAAGGTCTTGAAACAATATTATCGTTTATCACAATAATTTTTTAGACAATTAATCGCTCAGCAAAATTTGTTATCGTGACAGGGCTGGGTATACCTGCATAATATGCAGGTATATTAAGGTTTAAGAGTTATATACCTTAATATACCTAAACCATTAAGACAGACAGTTATGAACTGATTCTCTCATCTGCTGCTCTAATTAATGCTCCATGTATCTGTTTCCAGCCACTGTCTTTTCACTTTCTATCCAAAAATAAGTTAAAAAGTTAAAGGTGTATGAAAAGTTGTGCAATATTTTAAAAAAAATTCAGTAGCTTTCCAAAGCTCAAAGAATCCAACTTGGCTGTGCAGAGAATACAAATAATCAGACAGCGTTCTTCTGCTATTTTTAGGGAACGTTTCTGGATCCAGGAGGTTTGGGTGAGGAAATAATTTTAGATTATTTTAGGTTTGGTAATTTACCAGGTTGCCAAATAAATGCCACTCTGTTCCAAAGATTTGGTGCATTTCCCCCCCTAATCCTCTGTAAGTCTGAGGAATTTGCATGTGCTCGGTTGAGATGACAGCTTTCTTCGATGGTTGCTGCTGCTTTGCCTGTCTGCCGGATCGTTTTTCAGTTACAGCTGGAATAAATTGGCTGCACTTGGGCCTCAGAGTCAGCAATATTTCATTAAATCAGGTAACTTTTTCCAATTTCTCCCCATCTGTTGCCGCTCTGCAGCAGACATGTTGACAGGTTAAGCTTCCCTTTGCCCAGGTAGCCCAAATTTTAATGATTTTTAACACTTTCCCTATAATCAGAGCTTTTTCTGCTTTCTGTAGAGCATGTGTGTTAAACTCAGGGTTCAGGGGCCAAATCCAGCACACTGTGGCATTTTATGTGGCCCTCTAAACTCCATACGTATAACTTTCAAGATAACAGTTTTATGCTTAAATATTGTTTTATCAATGAAGTCAAAGCAGTTTTTAATCTGGATTCTGCCAAAATGCATCAATCAGTCCTTCCTTTCTTACTTTTACTACACCGTTGCCTAAGCCTCACTGGATGCCAAATTATAATCTATGATCAATGTGGCGAGTAACAAACAGTCATATTTACCATCAAACATAAATATACTGCAAATATTTCTAAATTAGATCTTCCAGTTGGGTTTGAACTGCTTCTAAAAACAACCAAAGCACTTTAAAAAATCACCCAGGCGTTTTTTGGTGTCTGGAAAATGAGCCATTTCAAAAACCTTCTGATTGTTACATCACATTAAACGGGCACTGAGCTGTTACCTAGCAACCCCAACAGAACGCCACCTGCCACCTACCAACCCAAGCTGATCTCCAGCACGTTTGGTCAGCTGGTTTTACTGCTGTACGACGGCTGCTGGAAAAGACGAGTGTTTTGTTGTTGACTTACCAAATCTGGAACAAACTTTCAGAAAACTGCAAAACAGCTGAAACACTGATTTCCTTTAAATCAGGGCTAACAACCCAGCTGTTTAGAGTTGCTTTTGAACCATAATAAATGGAATATTGACCAACATGTTGATGATTTTAACGACGGTACATGACAAAATTTAATGTTATTGGACTTCACAATTGTTGATGATGTGTTTATGATGGAAAGCAGTTTGATCTGCCATGTTGTTGAAATGCGCTACAAATAAACTTGATTGACTGATTGATTACCATCCAGAAACCACTTGCTGCATAGTTGATTGTGCAAGAGGCTCCACTTCTGCTTTTCAAAGATATATGGTTGTATAATTGCATATCTGATTGCAGCCATTTTCACAGCCGTGTGTGAACGTTGAGCTGGGGGGCGTGGCCAACACCAGCTTACTTAGATTTACTGTTTTGCATACATAGATCTGTTAAAGAAAGCATAATAGCTCATCTTTAAAGGGTTTTATCTAAACATCCTGGCACAATTTGAGAACATTTGTGATCTTGAAATGTCTCAAAATGAAAATAATTTGACTTTAAAGTCAGTGAAAAAAGGTCAAATCCTGGAGAAGTGCAGAAATGAAGCTCACCGTGTAAACTGATGAATCTGTGTGTGTGTCTACCTGAAAGCCTGATGAGGAGGTCAGACGCCATCTTGGTGCTGACATCAGGGCTGAACAGAGAGGTGGCTGCTGGGAATGGACTCGAACCTGCGGCGCGCGCGTCACACACACTCATCGACAAAGCCTCATCACCGGAGTGTGTCTTTGTCAGAGTGGGGTGTGTGTGTCGTTTGGCTGCATCAGAGGGAGGCTGCAACACACTCGACCCACGCTTCATCTCACAAGAGTGTGTGCGTGTGTGTTTGATGGAAAAAACAAAAATAAAAAAATAAAACAGGAAAAATCAAGAGTCAAAACTCAGAGAAAGAGAAGGGCAAGAGAGAAAGAAAAGGAGGAGAAAGAGGAGGAGGAAGGCAGCACTGCTAAAATAAGAAGGCTAACGTATGGAAGAGAGGAGATCATGGTGGAGAAGAGAGGAGAGGGAGGATTTGCTCTTCACAGCGAGCTGTTGCTGCCTCTCATTGACCTGAAAGACAGAGAAGAAGAGAGACGGATGGAGGGGAGCGAGGTGAAGCCGGGGAGAGAGGAAGATGAGCAGGGAGGAGGACGAGGGTGAGAAAGTGGAAGAGGAACACGAACAAAGTGAATCTGTGAATGAATCAATTATTAAACAGATAGAGCCTAATAATAATAAGAGGATAAATCTTTCCTGTTACCGCCATGGTAACAAACCCTGCTGTGTCATCTCCCGCCCTGACCTTCCCACCGACAAGCAATCATCAATTACGATCAATAATCGTCACTTCAGCCTGCCACCATCTGTTAGTCTTGATCTCTTCATGCTCTGCCATCCTGTCTCTGCCCTAAACACCACATGCAGACACTATATGTACATTTAACTAACTGTATACCCATGAAATAGAAAATAAATATTGAAAAATTTGTCACAACAGTTAAATTCAAACATGGCATGAAAATCAAAATATAATAAGGGATCAGAATAGAATAATTTATAATTTTAAAAAATGTTTAGGTGTACATACTGTCGTTATGACCCTTCAGGTCTATTATTAAACTCATTAAAGCAATAAGATAATACATTTCTCACATTAACAAACAAATTAAGTAAAATATAAATAACAAAATAAAATTAAATGTAAATTAAATATCATAAATAATGCAAATTAAAAAGAAAGTGGTAAGAAAGGTACAAAAAATAGCAAAAAGATCAAATAAAAAACTTTTTTTAATACGTTAAGGTAAAAAAAATTAAAGCAACATAGATTAAATAAAACATTATTAAAATTTAATTAATAAATCAATTAAGAGAAATAAATACAAAGTCATATGTAAGTTAAATTTAAAAATAAAAAACAAAGAATATAGTTAAATTCATTATTACAACTATAAAGAATGTATTAAAAAATAAAATGACAATAAATAAAAATAAATATTTGTAAATGTTATTTTTTCCAAGAAAACAAATTTTGTCAAATTATAATGAACATTTGCAAATACTATAACACAAAAAAATAAAAAAATAAAAAATCTTTTTAAGCAGAAAAAATAAAATAAAATTAAGCAGAATGTTTTACAAAGTTACATTTATAAAATATAATGCAATTTTTTAAAATGATTTATTCTTCAACAAATATTTAAAGACAACATTCACCCCAAACATGTTGCTTTAAGTAAAACATTAAACATCAAAACGAAGTATTTTTTCTCAGTATATAACGGGAACATGTTGTGTTCTTTCGCCTCGGTGTTCTCGCTACCCTCGACCCCGTTTCCTTCAGCCTCTCGCCCCTGTCTCTAGGCGACACCATGCGGGCTGCTGCCGCCGCATCCGGCAGGGGAGCGAGAATCCACCGGACACCAGTTTCACCACAACCCCCCCTCCTCTTCGCTCCCCTCCCCTCCGGTCCCCTCGGTGTTGGTCGGTCGGTCGGTCGGTGTCAGAGCCCCCCGGAGCACCGCTGTGCGTTAGCTGGTCGGTTACCTCTCTCCCTCCGTCTCCCTCCTGCTGCAACATGGCTGAACGGCGCTCACACTCCCCGGCACGCCGAGTCAGAAAGTCATCTCGCGGGGTTTTGGGATGTTCAGTTCCGAACGGCTCTAACGGTTTCCGCTCGCGCTGCCTCTCGTTACCGGGAACAGGGGCAGGTGTCAGCGCGCGACCACACACATACACACACACACTGTTACACACTGTTACACACACACCTCCGCTCCTCTTCCCTCCCGCCCCCTCTCCTGCAACATGGCTGAACGGTAACCCGACCTCACAAGACCTCAGAAGTCATTTTTCACGGGTCAGTTAGCATCAGCGCCCGGTCATAGCCGGGACCAACCCGCCCCGGGACGAGTCGATCCCCGGCTTTTCCCTCCGTGACTTACCGGTACCATGAGGGCAGATGGTGGCGGCGGCGGCGGTGGTGCAGTCCGGGGCATAGCCTATATATAGACTATAGATCTCATCCATATTAAATCTCCTGATTTTACTTCTTCACTTCATCCTTCCTCCCGTTGTTACTCCCGTTTCTGCATCCAGTGTTATATAAAGTAGAAGGGAGAGAAGCGAGGAGAAGATCCGTCTCCTCCCGGTTCCTGAGGATGACGGGTCGGTCACCGAGCAGGGCAGATGGAGGTTTCCGCCTCCTCTCTTTCTCTCTCTCCCTCTCTCTGTGTGAGAGTAACACAGAGGAGGAGAAGCAGTGTTTCTTGTACATGAAGTCCTGGTTTTATACAGTTCCCACCATGAAGAGACCCAGAAAATACCTGAAACCCTTGCAGACATGATCATGTAACTCTTTGAAATGATGGTTCAGGCTGTAAACTGTTCATTGTGTCCATTAACCATAAAACTGCCATCCTGGATAACGAAAATAAACCCACTTAGCAGAAACAAGCCAATTTAGAAAAAAAATAACCTCACTTTTTTCGATAAAAAGTTTTTGCGCTAGGATAAGGTGTTTTTTCGGCCGTATCAAAATCGATGTATTTGGCAGAACTGCAATGGAAACACTTTTTCCTCATGAGTCACATGATCAATAGATGTTACTCCTGGCGAAAACCACGAAGAAATGCAGCTGGAAGTAGTCTCTGTTTTCTAGATAATGTGCAGCTGGCTTCACTAGAGCTCTTCTCCACAGTTCATAAAAAGTTGTCATTTGAACGGGTTAAATTGTAGTTTTTCTGTAAAATCGCAGACTACAATTTCTCCAAAACCATACATTTACTTAGCCATTTGCATGTAGAAAGGGCTTATCACTCCAGCGTCTTTATAAAACGCAGATGTTTCCTCTGATGGCTGATAGAAGAACAAGAGGTGGTTGAAGCTATTAGTAGGTAGCTGCTGATATACCATTGCAAGCTAGTTAATTAGCTTTGTTGTATCCGTCAAAGATTAAGTGCAAATTTATCACTAGTTGACTGGATGACGTTCATTTTTACCATTGACTCACTGCAGTTGCCATCTGATATGAGGCTAGATGCATGAATACAAGAACTCTCAGGCACAACAAACAGGTGTGGTCATTCTGTCTCTCAGTCAGTGGACTATGTTGTGTGACACCAGCCAAACCATCCTACCGTACCATTGTCCTTTGAACCTGCAGCTGAAAGGGTCCAGGAATTTTGTGGAAAGGGTTGGTTGTATGGGCCATTTTTAGAGTAGAACCAGACTGTACCAAACCACACCGACATGTGCCATATGGTGGAAAAGAGACAGCAGAGTTTATTAGAGGACAATTAGCATCAAGAAGACCAAGGATACAGCAGAAAGGTCACAAAAAGGTTTGATATTCACATCCAAATTGACAAGCTGTGCAAGGAGAGCATTAATCAGAGAAGTCACACAACCCATTGATCCACAGTTCCAGTTAACAGACTACTGACAGGCCAACTGCTAGCTGCGCTCTCGACAAGTCTGACATCGATGGAACAAAGCCGTAACATGCACTGATGGCAGCTTTCCACTTTCTAGAAAGTATTGAACCTTGTTGGAAGGTACAGATCTACAGGAATGAAGCAACACTTAGCTGTACCTTTGACAACTCCAGGTTACTGATGTTGAGACCACATTTGCATAATGTCAAACTAAGAGCCAATCATGAAAAGGTTAGAAAGTTTACAAGATTCCTTTAGAAAAATGCAAGGAAGATTGGACTGGCTTTCAGCTGGGAAAGCAGTCATCATTTCAGAGTGCTGTTCTGTCAAAAAGGTGAAGGTCAGTCTGAGTAACAGGAATATTTTCAGAGGAGAAAAGTTTACTCTAGAGATCCAGGGTGGACACTGGAAGAGCACTAGTAGAGGACAGGCAGGTGAGTTGGTATGATGAGTACTAAAGAGGTTTTACCGAAGAAACAAAAGACCAACGGAGGAATCACAGAGATTGGCTGGAGCAAGGAGAATATGAGTGGGCAAATCTTGGAAGGCTTCAACGAGACAGAGATCCAAGAACAGAACATGCAAACAGTTGCTGAGGAGCTCAACAGCCTAATTACTCTAAACAACAACCTGATGGAGGACACAGGCTTCAGCTGGTTGTTATGTACTGGTAGGCTGATCAGATGATGATTAGCATGTGTACCCGATGCATTGAGGGACAACAGGAGTCCACCCAACAACCACGATCTACTCTGCCCTGACAGGTAACGACAGGTGAGCAGCGAACAGGGCAATATAGGCGACGCCTTGGGTATTACAGCATCAACCATAAAGAATTTTACCCAAAGAATCAACGAGAGTCCAGGTTCTAGTTGTACCAGTTATAATTATAGTATCAGAAAAGAAAATCTGCAATAAATCTGGTGAAAACCCCCCCCAAAAAAAAACTGACCATGAGGAGTTTGTTTGTTGTTCTGATTACTGTTTCTTGTTAATCCCCTTGATAAGGGGCATTGAGCCATTTCTAAGGCTCTTGGACGCAAGAATCACAATGTTCCTTCCCAGGAGGGGCTGGACTACGAACTATCATCAACAATGCATTGATGACTCATCCAGAAGGTCACTAAGAACCCAGAACCAGTTACTTGCCTCAATTAAGGACAGACAGAAGGAGAGACTGGGCAGAAACAGAAGAGTCCTGGTCAAAAACCACTGCTCACCTAAAAAACCATAAAGTCACATCTCATGTTTTACCAAAAAAATGTCTTGATGATCCTAAAACTTTGGACTGATGAGACAAGAATGGACCTTTATTTAAAGAGTTTGTCTCATTACAACTGACCTAAAATTAAAGCCTTTAATAAACAAACCATCACAGTGACAGTCAAACATCAAGGTGATAAAATAAAACAATTGTGTAAAGAAGAGATCACTAAATTTCCTCTATAATCATGTAGATATCAGTGATTTCTGCCACAACCACGGAGTGATTACTTTCCACGTCAGAACAGGTTTGCTTTTGTAGCTTTTCCCTTTAATAAAATGAAATAATCATTTAAAAAGTTAATTTTCGTATCTTTAATCAGGTTATTTCTGATTGTGGTTCATCCACTGACATCTAGAAGAGTGCAGTTTTAGATTTCAGCCAGCAGAGGGAGACAGAGTCAGCCATTTATCCTATAACCTTTCACTACAAAAAATATCAGTAAAAAGAGAAAAAAAAGTGCAAAAAAACATACTTTTCATTTAAGACACACAATAAATTTCATCTTCGGGAGAAACTGGATTCATTTGTTGTTACATTTTCACATGACGGAGGGAGAAGAGGAATGGAGACTGTTTTCATGACGTTTAACCAGCTAGCATCACTTTAAGAAGCTAGCTAAAGAGAAACCTGTCCACAACTATCACAGAAACATGATAAAAACCAAACGTATGTTGGTTCATATTAAAAAGGTTTATAACATATTAAACACACAAAATCCCTGACAACACATAAAAACACACCTCTGTTGTAGTGAACTGGAGTAAAACTGTAACTGCATCTGCATCTTCAGTGCAATTTTATGTACAAACATGATTATTTTTGATTGATCATTGATCAGATAAAACAATATTAAACTTAGAAAACCCTGCTTGCTCTGTTTTTGTCTGGCCCCTTTGTTTTGTCTGAATGTCTGAATGTTGCCATCCGCCCTAATGTGTCCTTTCCTCTTTTCCTTTGGTTTGTTATTAGGCCCGAGCAGCTAAGCGCTGCGAAGGCCTATTGAAATTGTGCTGTTTATTATTATTATTATTATTATTATTATTATTATTATTATTATTATTATCCCAAATGAATTGGCTTTTTGGGGGCTTTATCATATTCAAAAACTCACCAAACTTGGCAGGCGCATAGAGCCCGTGTAAAATTTACGTATTTTTTTGTTTGTATTTCCTTTTAACTCATGTAAAGCACTTTGAATTGGCTTGTTGCTGGAAATATGCTATATAAATAAAATTACCTTACCTTAAAAAAAACTAAAAGAGTAATCTTTTCATTCAAGTCCTGAAGGATCTGGTAAATATTCCTGTTTTGAAAATATTAAATATGTGAGTTGAACTCTGAGGAATCTATAAAACATCGGCCCTGATGTGGATTTCTTCATCGCCTTCGTCCTCACAGCTCCTGCAGCAGAATAAAAACATTTAGAGACTCTTCATCACACCAGTAGCACAGACAGACCTGCTGTGTTCTTACACAAAGTTATGGAGGCTCTTCTGATACATCATGTGCTCTCTGAAGATGGCGGTTGCTTTATAGGCGTCCATTTCATCCTGGTACTCCTCCATCACTGCTTTGAATCTGCCAAACGCAGATTAAAGAACAAAGTATAAACTTTTTTATAGATTTTAGAAGGAATTTGTCCACAGAACCAACAAGTCCTTTGGGTACCAACTTTGTACATCTGCAGGCAGATATTTTTGCCAGTCAAATTGGATGGAGAGGATTTGTAATCATCAGTTTTGAAGTTTTGCTACAGGTTCTTTAGTCTGGACTTTGACTAGGTCATTCAAACAAATGAATACACTTGATCTAAACCAGGGGTTTTCAAAGTTTTGGAGAGTTTGATGGTCCATTTGCACGTTTCATTGATGTTGTGGCGTTTATCTGCTATAGTTTGGTGTCATCTACAGTGATAAAGGTATGAACGACTTCCTGTTGTGATCAGAGTTCATTTAGCCTCCTGTCATAAAAATCCTGGTATTTGGTCATCAAATGTTGTTAGCTAGCACCTCTTAGCAGACAAAACCAGCCAGGTTTCCATTACAAATGTGCGTAAAACTTTGTCAATATTCCATTAAAGTAGGAAAAAAACACAATTTTGCAATTGCAGTATAAGAAATCACACATAAATAAGTTTGTTCATGTGAGAAGTTATTAAAAAACAAGCCGCAGCATCATCTTACAACTACTTCCTGTTGTTGTCTTCTTTGTGGTTTCTGCCAGTAGCAACATCCGGTTGTTAATCATACGACTCGTGTGATGTGGGGTTTTATCACTGTAGTTACTAAAAGTCTATCCAGTTTGTGTCTGGTAGAGGCTCGGTGATGTTGGCTAAATGTTTCTGGTTTATTTCTGGTCCAAACATATTTTAAATGATTACATCGAAGCCGTTCACACCTACCTCTTTACCCAGACAAAGTCCTCGTTCTCCCTCCTCCACATCTGGTAGAAATTGTTCTCTTTCAGGCTTGGAACCTGCGACCCGAGTTCCTGATGCAGCTTCTGAGCCACAAAGTCCTGCAGGCAGGCCCGGGCCGACAAAGCCACGAGCCAGTACACCGGGTCGTCCAGAACCACCCGGTGGAAAGACTTCAGGGCCCACTGGAGCCACTGAGGGGCCGGGGAGGAAAGATGGAGGCTCTGCAGGAGGAGAGAATGAAGGTCAACCAAAATTCATCTTTTCATTTTAAATGCAGTTTGGAGTCATTAGTGGTAATTTATCTGTTATCTGTTCTGGTCACCTGCTTTCCTGCCCCGTATCGTCTGACTGTGTCCAGCAGCAGCGACCTGATTGTGCTGTGTTCATGAAGACTCCCAACCAGAACCTGCCCAGGGAAACCAGAGGAGACAAACATGACTGAGCTGCTTCAGATGATGATTTTAATTCAGTCTCTTATTTAACGGAAACAGTGCAAATGAAAAATTGTGGTTTTTCAAAACAAACTTGACAGAGTTTTGTGGACATTTGTCACACAAACGCAGCTACAGACGCCCACAGATAATGACTCTGTCCTCTGATCCGCCTTTTCCATATGAATGTTAGAAAGTAAATGTTCAAATGATGCAACTGAATAAAACATGAAAAAATTCAAGGACAAATTTAGCAGACATTTTTAAGAAAAGGTGGTAACTCCCTCTTTCAGAAGACACTGAAACCAGGTTGTGCTCTGGTGGAGCTTTCTGTCTGCCGGTCGCCATGGCAACGGGTCTGTTAATTAAGCCATAACTTATAAGATTCGCACAGGAAATAATGGCGCTGCGACCATTTTTGTGACAGATTTCTGCTCAACCCGTATCGTATCGGGACAATGGACATGACTCAATGAGTAGTAACGGCCAGCGCCTGCGTCGCTAGCTGTAGCGGCTAATAGGCGATGTCCAATCCAGTGATACACATCAATGGCTGCACCACTCAGTGGAAATGAGGCCCAATAAAGTGTATGATAGTATAACAGTGGTGACCTCTGACCTCAAGTGTGCTTTTGACTCTGAGCAGGTAAGTCTCCTCCTGCTGCAGGAATGTGTTGTAGCAGCGCTCCGTCAGATTGCCAGACCTCAGGCCTCTGAGCAGCAAGGATGAGAGGAAAATCCCCTCGGCTTGATCAGAGCTGGAGTCCCAGATGAAGTCAAACAGAAGCAGTCCAGGGACGAGCCCTGAGCAAGAGGAGGCACAGACCGAGGGGCATTTACAGGCTGGAGCGAGACGCACAGCAATGTCCAGGTGAAGTCTCTACTGACCACTGAAGGTGACTAAACCTCCACCTGAAACAGACCTACTAAACCTCCACCTGAAACTAACCTACTAAACCTCCACCTGAAGCTAACCTACTAAACCTTCACCTGAAACTGACCTCCTATCCTTTCTGAACAGGTTACGGTGGGGGTATGGTCTATACAAAACATGTTGATCACATTTTTCCCCAGATGATAAGATTTCAGTCTGATCATTTCTGCCTGATTGGGGTTTTATTACAACCTCACCTGGTTGAGGCAGCTTGTGTCTGCTGAGGTCAACGGAGGTAAACCTGAGAGTAAACAAACAGAAAACTGTAAGACGAGAAGCTCCTAGCGTCTCTCCCCTGTAATGTGATCACACAGCTGCTGCTGCCATGAGCGTTGTGTCCTCTTGGATTGTTTCTTGTTGCGTAGAAGGTGTGCCTGGCCCAGTGCTTGTGTATTGATCTGTGTCTCTGTCCAGTTTCAGTTTTTGACAGAGTTATGGCTCCCACAAACTGCACTCATAAAAAATGCTCCTGGCTCAGTTCTTAACGGTTTGCTGTGTCTCTGTGTTTAATCATTTATTCTCTCTTTGTTCTTTCCAGCTGAAAGTAAACCAGCCCAGTTCTTCTTGGTTTCTCAGAAAACCTCTCGTATAAAGTAGCTGAAATGTCTCCCAAAGTGAACACTTCTGAACTTTGACCTACCTCGGTGAAGCGGTGCAGATGTAGAACCGAAGTTCTCCACAGGGGGCGCTCTGCAGCTCTCCAGCTAGAAACATAGATACAGGAAGTACTTTTAGTCCAATTTTTAACTCAAATGTGGTTCATGTGAGTTTCTAAATGTAATTTATATTGGAACCATTCAAATCTTAAAGTATTTGATAGGCCGCTCCAGCACTTCTCCTTCTTCCTTCCTCCATATCCAACCTTTGTTTGGTGCTAATGACATCACTGGGGCTTCAAATTTACTAGTCTGTTTGCTACAAGTATTTACTACTATAGAGATTTTACACTTAAGCTGAAAAACTTTACAGTTTTCTTCACTGTTTCACCAACCAGAACAGACAAGTATGGGCACAATTTGGAGGTGTGTGCGCACTTCTAGATATAGGGAGCCCAGTTCAATCCTACCTGTGGAAGGGGCCATTGTTTCTATCACCAGCACCACCTTATGGATATGTGATTTGGTGAACCATGTTCTCCCTTTTGTTTACAGAGGACACATGTTGAAATGATCAGGAATTCATTTTGTTCCCGTTCAGGTCCGTCATGAGTGTTTGGAACGCCACTGTTCTTTAAAGATGCGCCTTAACCAAACCCAGTAACAACTATCAATAGTTTGATTTTAAATGTTGCAGTAAAGTGTTAATCCAGCTTGGAAGGAGTTTTTGTTTTTACTTACATCTGATGGAGTGAGATGTGATACACTAACAAGCTTTGAAAACAAACAGGTAAATGTTAAGACCTTTAACTCATCAGGTGTTTAAAGTAAACTAGTGAGATGTAACAGCAGCCGTTTGATGTGTAAATATTGCATTCATGCATTTTGCTTACTTTTGGGTATCATTTCCATGCAGAGTCCAAACTCTTTGGTCTTTCCATCCATCTGGTTGTGAAGCAGGGAGTCGTCACTCCAAATCCTTGATCCATTCTGTCAGAGAGAGAAAAACAAAGATGGAGACGAGGGGGCTTGTTGAAACTAAAACACATAAATCTAACGCCTCTCCTCACCTGGTATCTACCGAGCCACACAGGTGTCCTGCTGCTGGTCAGCTGGAGGACAATTTGCCTTTCCTGTGGTCTGTGGAGCAACATGAGGTTCCCTCCAGTCTGAGAGCATAAAGTCTAAGACCAGATACTCAGATTACACACAGGAGTGACAGAGTGAGGCAGAGAGAAAACACACGTTGGTTCTTATTTACATTGGCGCTGGTCCAAGAGCTCCACACGGGGAAGAAAGCAAAACATGTCCGTCCGTAGAGGAGCCACCCAGGTTGGCACTGAGGGGAAGCTCCCACTCCTGTAAGTTACACAAATGTGAAAAACTCTGACACTTTCTACTGTTATAATAGATACAAGTCATTCGTACCTGAAGACGATGCAGTGAAGGACCAAAGCAGCAGATAAACTGACACGGTTAGCATCTTCCAGCTGTAACACACAAACACACAGGCAGCGTTCATTTATCCATAATCTACACAGTTATCGCAACAGAGACCGACACTTTCCACCTGGAGGATCAACCACAAAAGCTGATTGTTCACAAAGTGTTGCCTCCAAGTACATTAATGATGGAAAGTTGAGTGGAAGGAGGGTAGAAAAGCAGTACCTTTCCAAACAGATCCAGCAAGTCAAATCGTGTTTTTTCCAAGGATCAAC
This sequence comes from Poecilia formosa, assembly GCF_000485575.1. Lineage (NCBI taxonomy): Eukaryota > Metazoa > Chordata > Actinopteri > Cyprinodontiformes > Poeciliidae > Poecilia > Poecilia formosa. Next base: position 372,653 of record NW_006800227.1, read on the forward strand.
GCCTTTGACTGTCACTTTCCATTGAGAATAATTGATCTGGAAGACGGGAGGTGAAACTGAGGAACTATCCGCCTGATGCGACTCAAGCCAACAGAAAACATGGCATCCACCTCCTCATTCACACAAAGCCGGTGTGTCTTTAAGCTTTTCATGCACAGCGATGGACATGCAACCCATCTTCCGGGCTGTGCATTCAAATGTTATGCTACGGTTTGACACGCTACTCTTTGACTAACTTCCTCAATCTGGTTCTGACGGGCTGACATCAAGAGGAAGATGAGACACCAGAACGATGAAGACGAGCTGCAGGACGGTGGCTGACAGTCTGAATATGATTTGTGTGAGATAAACCCTATTTCCTATTTGTTGTTTTTTCCTGCTCATCTCGTTTTGTAAAATCTCTCCAGGTTCAGCTGAACATGAAAGCACACCAGTAAGTCCAGAAGAACCAGTCAGTGATCCAGACTGGTGACTGCAGCCAGTTCCGACCAACTGGCTGCTTATTTAAAACAATAATGAAGGTTTTCATCCCACTGAAGCAACAGAAAACATCCAGTTATTATTTCCTGACGTATCTTCACCTTTCAAAGATTTAAAGAATATGTTTGTTTTAACCAAACAACTTCAAAAAAGTACAAAAACTAAAAAAAACAAATGTTGAAATATTTCAACCTTTTCCTACTGGAGATGAAAAACAGAACAGATACATTTAATCTACTTCCTGTAAAATATTTGCAGCAGGATAAAATTAGGAAGAATTAATAAGAATTTGTTATTAATTCTTGAGCTCAGGAGTCCTTACCTGAGCTCAGGTAAGGACTCCCTTCGATACAGGAAATTATAAGCAATGCAGAGCATGTTTCACATGTTTGAGAGCAGGAGGAGGGGCCTTTGACTAGGCTGCTCATCCTGTTTCCTTAAGCATTTTTTATGTACAGCTGAACAAAGACATTCCTGAGTAGGTGTCAGCTGCACAAGTAAAAAACAAAAATAGAGGGAAGAAAAGTTTTTTATTGTTTTTATCACGCTTAAAGTTTCATGTCAAAGATGATCTGTGATGTTTCCTTGAACAGGTTAGGATAACAGAACATGTTTATGACATTTTTTTGCACAAAATTATTATTAGATCATGAAATATTAATCAGATGCACAATTATACAACCATACATCTCCGAAAAGTGCAGCCTCCTGCACAACCAACAACAACACAACAAGAGGTAAGTCAACAACAAAACACTTGTCTTTTCCAGCAGCCATTGCACAGCACATACAGAGGCTATACCAGCTGACCAAACATGCTGGAGTTCCGCCTAGGTTGCTAGGTAACGGGCAGAATTCTGCTGGGGTTGCTAGGTAACGGGCAGCGACTGCTGATTTGTGACGTTACATTCTGGAGGCTTTTGAAACTGATCATTTTATAGACACCAGAAAACACAAATTTGTTACCAAAAATCATCTGGGTGTTTTTTTTTTGTGTGTGTTGTTAAATGCCTGTTTTTAGAAGCAGTAGAAATCTACATGGAAGTACAAAAACATGCAAAAGCTTTGCACGTTTGCACTGGTTATTATGCTCTAAATAACAGTGAGAAGGAGACACTGTTTGTTGCCACACTAAAAGTTTCAGATTACCTTGTAATCACAAAATGAATTTGCATATAATCTCCTCACCTTTAATTAATGCATAATAATCAGTTATTAATGATTTAGAAAGTGTAAAGAGATTAATTAATAACCTTTATATGAACTACTTATTAGCCTTATTGTAAAGTGGTGCCAAATTATTTTCTTTTTCAAGCCAGTATGGATTGATTTTAATTGATCAAACAGATTAGTTATTTGCCGATTGCTCTGATTAAAGCTCTAAACACATATAAAAAACAAACACATGTCCAGGACAGACAGTGTTTGGTTCCCTGTTGCTCCTCAACAGTGGAAAATATCTGTCAATTTGGCTCAACTTTTTATTTTTTCTCTCTCTAAGTCTGAATCTCCTCCCATCCTTTCCTTTTTGCATGTTGGTTAATGTGACGCACTCCTCTTTGTTCCTTTCTTTTCATGTCTCCTCCTGTGGATGCACAACATCAGCCTGACCCAGACTGACGTTTCACTGCCTGTTAAAAGCGGCTGTGCAGTCGGGCCGATGTGCTTTACTAAATTGGGTTTAAAAATAAGATAAAACAAAACAAAAAAAAACACACATTCCCACTAGCGAGCGCTTCCCTCGCCTCCCGTAGGGCTAACCCGCGCCTGAATCCATCCATCCGTCCAGAAAACAGTTTTTCTCTCTGCTGTGTTTCGCTGCGCTGAAACGCTTCTCCATCACCGTTTAGGCAGATAATCCACCGCCTGCTTTCTGCTCGGGAGCGAAATGAGCTCAGAAAGAAGATCAACAGAAACGTCCAGGAGATCCTGGAGGGAGGCAGCTGGCCAACATCCTGAAGATAATCCTGTAGAAATAACTCACCTAGAAGAGTCACATTTCCTCTGAAGAAACGCTCCACAGTTCACATTTTTAGCCTTTTTAGTGAGTTAAGGTTTATTTTTTGTTTATAAAATCTTCACAAAGTGATGAAAACTGTTTGCTTAGATGATTTTTGCATCAACTAAACAATAAATTGAGTTATACACTGCAAAACCACAAAATCGTACCAAGTATTGGTATGTATTGGTTTAGTTTCTAGTGCAAATATTTCAGTAAACTTGAAATAAGACAAAACCAACTGACAAATACATTTTCAGAAAAATATAGGAGTTTGTTTTAAGTCAATACTTCATTAATATTTATCTAAAAAGTACTAATTCAACTGGCAGATAATTTTACTTATAACATGAAAAAATGTTGTATTGTAAATGAAATAAGCTGTTAGTGGAACTAGAACTTTTTAATATGTATTTTAATGGTTTGTTCACTTAAAATGAGCATTTATGTCTGCCTACAAAGTTATGTATAAGTTACTTTGTCTTATTTCAAGTGTTAAGATATTTGCACTAGAAATTAGCTGAGAAATTGTGTTTTTGCAGCTAGAAAAAAATGTGACTGGAATAAATTAATGTTTACAAAATACTAGTATTATATGAAACATTTTAATTACTTATAAACTCATTTCACTTATTTGTGCATCAAGTAAAATTTAATTATATTTTATCAGTAAAGTTAACAATGATGAATAATTAATAGAAAATTAACTAAATTTGTCTTAAGGCAAAACACTTTTTAAGTTTCAGATCATTTTTCACATTGATAATATGTGAATTTGTTGCTTTTCTTTCGTAAACCTCATGAAGATTAGATAGAACAGCGTTGGCAGCGTTGGGGTAGATTCTGCAGTTCTACTGGTTCTGGTTCTATGTGCGTCGCTCCAGTGGATCCTGTGAAGTCCTGAAGTCCTCCTCTTTACTCCCAGATCGGATAAAACCCTCAGTCCAGCAGCAAACAGCAGAGCTGGAGGCGACGCGCTGTGAGGTGAGGACGCTCCTCATTATGATCCCGTCCTGCTACCTAGAGATGGAAAAATCAAATCTTTATTTTTCTATTTAACTTATTAAGTTTTGTTAATTACTTGTTTGAAATTTAACTTATTTCAAATTTAAGTTATTTGAAATTTTGTTAAATTACTTTTTATTGTGACATAAATAAATAAGTATTAGGATTAGGTGAACAGAGAAAACCCCTGAATGTAAAGTCTCTGGATTAATTTGCCAGTTCTACTCTTACCCTGCTCTCTATTGGCATATATTGGTTTAGTTTCTAATGGCAGTAATTATGCAGGTTTAATGATGCCATCCAACCTCCTTCTTTGGGGCGGAGCTGTGGTGTTGTGCTCCATGGCTTCGCCCATCCTATGTTTCTCCCATGGAGCGAGTCTCACTTCCTGTCAGGAGATGATTCCTGGACACATCCGCGCTCATCCCCTGGACCCAAAGCACAGCTTCATCACCTTACAAACCTCATCATCCTCATACCTGCCTGGGCAGTTAATAACAGGTACCAAATAACTCAGTCATTTAAAGTAGTTTGTTTCTGAAAAGTAGGGACAGGCAAGCTAATAGGCAACATTGTCAAGCTAACAATATCTCAGAGTTGACCTAAAAATTAATAGTCTGCTAACATTTAACTGTTTCCAATTAGCCTAGCGATAAGACTGGAGCTAGCAATAAACTGAGGCTAGCACAATCCAGCTAACAGTTAACTGACTACTCCACAGACAAAATAACTAACAATGTCATGCTAAATGCTAACAGTATTCACCTAACAGCACAGCTTACATCTACCAAAATGGAGATGTAAATGTAGATGTAGCTTGTAGCTAACTCTATCATGTTTCTCTGCCTGTGTTTCTCTGAAACACTGTTTCTCTGAAACACAGGCAGGGAAACACAGTGAAGCTAACACCTAGCAGCTTTCAGGAGTCTAGCTAACAGTTAATAGAGTCCACCTAGCAGCAGAGCAGAGATAGCATTTAGCCAAATTTAGCTAGCACCTAACAAATGAGTGCTAACAGCTAACACAGGCAAGCAAACACAGAAGCCAACACCATCTGTTAGCTAGCTTTCAGGAGTCTAGCTGACAGCTAACACTGTTAGCTTAACAGCAAAGCTAACATCTAGCAGAATTTAGCTAAAAGCTAACATGGTAAAGGTAACAGCAGAGATAAGCAAACAGAGTCTATCAGCTTTCAGGAATCTTGCTAAAAGCGACTAAAGTCTATCTAACAGCACAACTATCATTTAACAGAATTTACCTAAAAGCTAAAATTATAAAGGTAACGGCTAACACAGGCAACTAAACAGAGTGAAGCTAACATGTAACTATGACACCTTTCAAGAGCCTGGCTTGCAACTAGCCAGTCTTCTTTTAAATTCTGTGTAGTTAACTTTAAATGAAACTCACATTCCCTCTGTTATGCCCATTAATTGCTCTCTCGGCGCTCAGTGACTGTACGAAGCTCCAGAGACTTCATGGGTTTCCTGCTCCAGGCCCGCAGTGTTGGTGGGCAAAGGAATGGGTTTGCAGAAGGTCCTGGTATCAGGACAGAGAGACTCGGTCCACTTCTGGTGGGTGGCTCCTGGATTCGATCTCCACCAGGTACCCACACCTTACGCTGCCTGTTTGAAGGTGACACGGTCACACACTCGGACAAACAGCTAAAGAGGAACCTGTCGTTTGTGTGGAGAGCTCCTGACATGCCAAAGGGAGACATACGCTTCCAGTAAGCTGCCATTACTTGATCTCTACAAGCTATTTAGGAAACTCCAATAAACCAAAATGTTTATTTTGCCACATTTGTCTTTTAATCTGTACGCCAGCATCACTGTGGTGCAATCCTACTTCGTGTACTGGACTGGTGTTGAGTCTGCAGTGGTGCGTGATCGGAGTCCCAGTGCTTGGAGACGCAGTAAAACCAAAATGACGGACGGAGAAAGCACAATTTTTGCTGTGCAAGAGACAGTTACTGCCCAGACAGGTCGGCATTCTGTGCTCATTATTAGCTAAAAACAGTGAAAAATGAAAGTTAAGCAAATGAAAGGTGTTGTGAAATGTCATTTATTTGTCTTTGTCCTTTTTCCCTCCTTGCGCTTAAAGCTAACAGAAAAGCTACTCTTGCCTCTTTCTCTGGACGCCCTTCCAATATAAAAAATGCAACTGAGATTCTGAAATTTTTGAAAGTACAAACCAAAGATGATCACGCAACCTTAGAAACAAACAGCTCTGTGACTTGGACAATTCAAACAGTGGCTGCAAGGGGGACTTTGACTTCAGGATCTCCTCAAAGTACCACCAACGAGTCTCCTGGATTCCTCGCAGGCATGACGAAAGGGATAACAACTGAACTGTTTTCTTACACAACTGTCTTTCCCTTACCATCATCACCTCCTGATACTACATATACAGTTACTACAACACAGTTTCCACTGGCTTCATTTTCCACATCAAACCCTCCTGTACCCTTACAAACAGACACATGGACAAAGAGCAACGATCTCCAGATAAAATCACAGGAGCTAAAACTGAAAAACAATCCTGGAGGAAAACGTTACAAGACATTTACTGCAATACCAACCCAAGGTCCAACAGTGCAAACCTTTTTCAGTGCACATACTCCTGTAAGCCACACTTTGACAGACCCAAACAAAAACAAATCAAGAAAGTCTGAGACCTCAAGTAGCTCAGAGAAACTGGGTGGCAATGTCCCATCTAATTCCCAAATGAGGGTAGTCAAGACAGAAGTAACTCCGTCCTACCAAAGGTCTTCATTCAACTCTTCCAGGTTTCATATGGCTGCAGATCTTAAGTCCCAAACGGATACAAGTCAAACATCTGTAGGACCCACAAAACAAACCAGTTCACCTAAAAAAACAATCCCTAATGTTCATCAAACTCTGCCTATTTCTCTCCAAGGAGAAAATTCCCAATTTGACTCAACAACAGAGTCTTTTAGACCTTTTTCCCAACCACTGTCCCAAACAACAAGAGTGTTTTCCCAACCCACTGTAACTCCTCAACCAGTCACAGTCTCCTCAGGAGGAAATGATCCTACGTCTGAAGGAAATACCAAAACCATGGCCCCGGTTGTTGGTTTTGTCTCTTCAAACACTTCATCTTCTTTTTCAGCATCTAATTCAAGCAGATCTTTTGCTAGTCGCCGCAGTGAAAACTTCACATTAGTCACATCAATATCTTCCATTCATTCCCCTTCTCGCCCATCTCAGAACGAACCTAAAACAACCCCAAATCATTCAGTACCAGCATCACCTTCCCCAATCTCCATTCCTCACCATTTAACCTCTGCTGAATACCAGACTTCCACTCCGCCAACGTCCTCTTCCTCTCCCAGTGCCTCCAACTATCTAACAATGCCTTCTTCTCCTACTTCAATCTCCCCAACTTTCTCTTCTTCTACTCCCTCTTTCTCAGTTACCTCACCATCTTTAAGAGTGAGTTCATCATCTTTTATTTCACCCATCACCTCCCCTAAACCAGAACCAACATCAGCGTCTCATAAAACACCAAACTCTGAGACTAGACTCACCTCACCGGCACACAGAAAGGTTGTCCATCCAAACCCCAAACCTTATCCCAACCTCAGACCAAATCATGACCAAGAGATCAACCCAAACATTCAGAACACGGATACCAAACCAAAGCATCCCTCAGATCCCGCTGACGCTCCAGACAAAGAAGGAAAGTATCCGGACATTGTCCCCAGACACAGTGCCTGGGAGCTGGGCATGCTGCTGGGCTGCTCAGCCGGGTTGGGCATGGTGCTGGTGGTCGGGCTGCGGTACGTCTACCGGCAGGCCTGCGGCAGGCGGACTGAGGTGACGCTCAACGACCGCGAGCGAGAGTACGGGAGAGGGGAGCAAGGGCTGGTTCACCTCCAGGAGTGCGGCGATTTGGTCAGAGTTAGAAAAATCAGAGAGAACAGCTTCGTGCTTCTGGCGGAGTACGATATTCTGGCATCGACTTCAAACTGAGAGAGTGGCTCATGAAGACCGAGGTTAAACATCCCAAAGACGGATCTGGAAGAGGATTAGGACCACTAGAAAAATAAAGATTTTTCTTCACAGAATTCAGATTTTAAACTTCGAGATTAAGGTCAGAATTCAGAAGGAAAACAACGTAAGAATTCTGAGAACAAAGAATTCTGGGATGAAAGTCAGAGTTCTGAGAATTTTTACTTTTTTTGAGAAAATGAGTCAAAATTTGAATGAAAAAGAAAAAAGCTCTGAGATTAAAGTCAATTGTGAGAAGATTTTTTTTCCCTAAAAATCTCAAACCCACCAGAAGAAATTCCTTAAGAGATGGATATTATCCTTTATATCCCAAACCTGTTGCTGTAAGTCTTCCTTTATATTAGATGATAAACTTAAGTACATTTAACATGTTTATATCATTCTTATGTTTCTATTGATATAATTAATGTTTGTTTCATGCCTATAATTGTATGACAACATAATAAAAATACTTACAAATAGGTTCCCGTCCACTACATTATTATTTCTAAGTTTAATCTGTTTTACTTGATGGCCCATTCATGTTTCACTGATCTTGTCAAAAGTAAAGAAAATTGCTAGAAAAAAACTTTTAATTTTGAAATTAAGAAATTTTCTAGAAGTGAAAATCAAAGTTTCAAAAGTCAAAGATTTGCAAGGAAAACATTTTCTACATCTTTCTAACAAATTCACAACTTTTGAAATGAATTTTTTTTCTTGAATATTTTCAAGTTTTCAAACTCTGAAATAAGTTTTTTTCTTGATTAATCTCAGAATTTGTTTTTTCTAGCAAATTTGCAACTTTTGAAACTTAAAAATTTAATTTTTCCCTCAAATTTCTGAAATTAATTTGTCATTTTCCAGAAAATTTGTGACTTTTGAAACTTAGAAATTTCGTGTTTTTTATAGAAAATTTCTGAAAAATTCAGCAATTTTTCCAGCTTTTCAAACTCAAATTCCCTTGCTGTATCTAGGAAATTTCTGAGATTTTTGGCACAAATTATCTCCTTTTTCTATTTACAGTGGCCCCAATACATCATCATATCTCTGCATGCATGTAAAAATAACATTATTTTCAACTTTTAAGTCACATAAAGTTAATAATCCAGTTTATTTTCAGTGATATATGGTTTACCCCTGCAGTCTGAGACTTTACATTAGACAATAATGTTTCTTAAATGGCCTAATTTCACTTTAAACCCCCCAGATATTTCACAGGCTGATATTAGTTGCCACTTCTGCTTGCAAACGATGTGTCAGAGGCGCCATCTGTCCGGGAAAATGACGGGTCACTAAAATTAACGAGCTGCCAGTCGGATTTGTTGCCAATTTGTTGTCTAACCAGCAACTAAAAGGAATTATTCCCACTTGGATTTGTCCCGCAGCGCAAACAAAATGCTCATTAGGAATATTCCATCTTAAAACACCAGGTGCAGTGTTGCTGTGGGGCTCCATTTCATGCAGTGTGTGTGATAAAAATAATGTTTTATGTATTATTTCAAATAAAAAGAACAGACTAATTGGTTAAAATCCAAGAAACATATCCAGACAGAAACTGTGGCATCATTTAAATAGGATAATAGAGACATTAAAGTGAAATAACAGGAGATAATTTTAGTTTTAACGTTTATAAATATCGGTGATTAGCTCAACACTGCCCCCTGTCTGTATAACACCAACACTGCTTCTGCTGTATTAAAAAAAGGGTCAAAGGCCAAACTGTTGTTGTTCATTTCTATATTAGATGTAACAATCCAGCATTAATTTAAACAAAACCATTTACAGTTTCTGGCAGTAAAATCTGGAAGAACCAAAGTAGAAAACAAATAACAGAACTGGTCCCAGAAACCTCACCCACATCCTGAAAATAGATCCTTTCCCCCCCAGAACTATTTTTTCCCCCTCAAAAGTTCAAGATATAAAAAAATAAAACACATTTCATTTAAATATAAAACAATACGAAGGATGGAAATGTGAGTTTTGTTCTGTTTCTGTAGAAAATAGTAACAGGCTTTGATGGCAAACAGTGAATCCCACTCTGCCACCTGGAGGTCCTAGTTGTTGTTGTTGGTCGTAACAAGGCACTTTTTGTATCCTTCCGCCGCTCAGACGCGTCAGACCGGCTGCAGGTTTGATAGTTTGATCCCCTAAAGCAGAAACAAAACGTGTCAAAACACTGATAATGATCAAACTTTTATTTGTTCTGGTGAAAGATTTTAATTAATTGTGTTTTTATTGGTGTAGTTTGATGAAGAAGGAAGAGAAGCTGTAAAAAGTGAAGAGTGAATTTCCCACCACCAAACAGAGAAGCTCGTTTCTGCAGCAGTGATCACAGCAGGTGAAATGTGTTACTACCAGCAGGGGGCGCTAATACACAGAACTCTCTAATTTACAGCCAATCAGAGATACAACTATTGAGACTACAAACGCCAGACTAAGAAGTTTTATTATTTTGAAATTGAGAATAACGTATATTAAGAGTTTGAAGACTGAAAAAAGTCATAAAACTGCAAGAAAAAGAGTTCTCTTAATGAGAAAAGGACATTTATAGCGTTATCAAGATCTACGATGAAGTATCAGAGCCAGACTAAGAGAAAAGAGGATAAAGTCATTACATTAACAGAATAAAGATGAAATATCTGGAAAAAAATTAGGAAAATGTTTTTAATTACTATTCTTTTTTATATATATATTTTAATCTTAATCAACTGAATCATTTTTATTCTGTTTTTTTTAATTGTTTCTATATTTTTAATTAACATTATTTTTTTGTCTATTTTATTATTCAACTGAAGCATTTTCTTATTTAAAAAAAAAAAATTTTAATTGAATCATTTTTGAAGCCGAGTTTCCAGCATTGTTGACTCTTGAAGGTCTTAATTTGGGCTGAATGGCGCCACCTGCTGGTGGGAGGAAGCTGGATAGTCTGGGCTAATTAAATATCGGCACCAATCACTCCGACATCAAGTGTCAGCAGAGACAGTCTGCTTGGCGTCAGTCTTTACTCACTCAGCCGTGGTCTATCTCAACAACAGACTAGTCTGTCAGAGAGGACAGAAGGTCAGAGGTCAGAACTGGAGCACAGCCAGCAGCCAGGGAGCCTCCACAGCGACTGGGTTACCTTCTGTCGGCTCGTCATCCAGCTCCGGATGGTGGGCACCAGGACGGAGCCGAGCAGGATCTGGGTTGGGTGGTAGATGAGCAGCGGCACGGAGATCAGAGACAGATGCTGGTAGCCTTCAAAGACGATCTTCAGCATCGGGATTCCTGGACACACAGCCAGTGACCAGTCACGCTCACAGCAACCTGATACGGCTTTTCACGCGCCGAAAATTGTATTTCCCCTCCTTAATCTATGAATTTGAATTCATTTTGGCTAAATTTGTCCTGTGGTTCTCTCACAATGGACTACTTATATGTTATATCTTGTCATTACTTTTGATTTGATGCCATTTACTGCAAAGCTCGTTTGTTCAGTTAAGATTAAAAACGCAGTAGTGTTGGGAGCCGACGGTACCCAGAGTGAGAGACTTGTGTGTGGAGCAGAACATGATGGCGACGGTGTCGGCGGGACTGAATCCTGATCCAGACCTGAGAGGAAAAACAGTAAGACGGCGTGTTAGGGCCACTGTAGGCAGAAAATCGAAAATATTCAACTTTTTGAACTCAGAATTTTAAAAGTTTTGTCTAGAAAATTTCTGAGATTAATCTCAGAAAAAAACCTGGGAAATTTCTGCATATCAAAAGTCGTAGATTTGCTGGTTAAAACTGGTTAGTGAGTAAAAGGAGCCAAGTGTTAATTAACAAGGAAACTGACCTGGTGGAAAAGGCGAAGGTGAGCAGCATGAAGCTGATCTGGATGGAGAAAACTGCAGAAAACAAAAGAAAGTAAGAAGTTTATAACCTCACTTTTAGCTGGATCCAAGAGGAAAACGACTTACTTTATATTAGACAGGCAAAGCTACACTTATAAAATACATGCACTTATTTTTTTAAATATATGGAATATTTACACAGAAACTTCCAGAAGTATTTGCACCTCTTGGTAAAGTCGTACACTGCAAAAATATAATATTACAAAGTATTTTTGGTCTAGTTTGGTAAGATTTTGTGTTTTTGCAGTGTATAAAAAGACTCAAAAGAAATTCACCAATCAGCACAGGCAGAGACCACTTTTTCCAATTCAAAGATGGGATTTTTCTAAATGTTTCAACTTGAGATTAATTTATTTCAAGGCTTTTAAACCATTTCTACCAGCGCTGAAAGCCAAACACCCAACAGGCTCCGCTCAGGCCTTGAATACTGACTGATGATGACGACCAGCAGCAGGCTGGTGGGGTCCAGCTCGATGTTGGGGTTGCTGAACGTGTCGCAGAACGTTGTGTAGATGATCATGAGGAGGACGGCGCTGCTAATGGCGCCGAATGGAGGCTTCCGGCGCTCCAAGCACTCCCTGAGGAAACCGCGGCACACCTGCAGGCCGAGCCGGAAGGAGTTAACAACTCGGTGTGTCTGAATTCAGGGGCTGCATCCTTCGAAAGCCGCGAATATACGACAACCGGGACAGAAAAGCTGTGAATTCGGACAGGCCTAGACTTCCGCTAGCTGCCTAGCCTTCAGCTAGCTGTTTAGCCTCCACCGCAGCATTACTCATGTTGCCTAGCAACCGTGTCAGAGCGGCAAAGTGGAAAGAAAAGGCTGTCCGTTAACTTTAATCAGTTAAACCTATTTGCTCAGGAAACCAATAAATACTTAAGTAAAACAGACGTTATACAGGTAGATATTATCTGACTGAATCTGTGTTTCACTTACACTCATTGGTGAAAGCTTGCGGGAGTTTGAAAACGATGTGCCGGGAGTCAGGCGTTCTCTCACGGTATACCGAACCTGACAGCTGGCGGTGACGTCTCCGAAAATGTCGGAGCAATATTGTCATTAGGTGATGTATTGATAAATTGAGCAGATATTTGAGATTTACACAGCTATATTCTCGCCTAAAAATATTGTAAAAGTTCATGTTGTGTCATTTAAAGTGTAATATAGCAAAATAATTTGACGCTTTTCACCGCCATTGCCGCTTTGCCTCAACACTCGGTTTGGACCCGCAATGAATCATGGGATATGGTGGTCCGTGAAGGATACACCGAACCCATCCTTCAAATCTGGGGAACAGAAGGACGCATTTGGAGGAGTCTTCATATTCGGACAGGCTTTATCGCCGCGCTATGATGTAATCGGCCGACAAATGCGGCCGAAGAAGGACGCAGCCCTGAATACGGATACGGTTAAAAGGAACAAAGCCGCCGGGGCTGACCGGAAGTCGTACGCCAAAAACATCTTCCTACCTGACCCAGGATCAGCGGAACAACAACCGTCATGAAGAGCTGAGAGAAGATGGAGGTGAAGGGAACAGAGGAGGAAGAGCCAAGCTGCAGGAGGAGGAGGAGAGAAACCAGGAGAAACAAAATGAATAAAAACGGAAAAACCTTCAAAGTGGCCTGAGAAGGAAGAGCACCGATTATTTACTGCAGCAATTTAACGTGTAGTTTTAGTATTCTGGTTGTTCCCATGATGTGTTTGATCACAATTTAGGAGAAAAAAAATCTACAGAATCAAAACAGTAATAAAGAACTCAAAACACTGCAAAAACACAACATCTAATTTCTAGTGCAGATATATTAGTACACTTTAAATAACTTGCAAATAAATTTTCAGCAAGATATACAAACTTGTTTTAAGCCAATATTTCTTTAAGATTGATTAAAAGTGATGGTTCTAGTATTTCACTTGTAACAAAACATTTTTCCCATGTTATAAGTGAAATAATCTGCCTTTGGAAATAGTACCTTTTTCCTCAGTTTTAGCCAAGTATTGACTCTAAATAAGCTCCTACATCTTGCTGCAAAGTTACTTGCAAGTTATTTCAAGGGTACTAAGATATTTGCAGTAGAAAGTAGACCAAAGTTACTTAGTAATATTTTGTGTCTTTGCAGTGATAAGAGCAAAAAATATTCAAAATACAAAATCAACAAATTTAATTATGCAAAGACCAACAGGAGCATCTTTTAAGCTCAGTCTATAATAATTTGAGTAATTTTCTCGTTTGTAAGCATTTTTTGTGATTAGAAAAAGATATCTAAAGCTGCAGTCTGTAACTTTTACTTAAAAATATATGCTGTTTACATATTTATTAAAACTATGAATTAGTCATCTGCCTTCTCTCAGAGCTAACTACAAACAACCAATCAGAGCCAGGAGGCAGGTTTTAGCGCTGCCAATCATCCTCTGGGTGATGCTGCTATGCTGCAGCCAGCACAGCCTGTTGTGAATGCTAAGGCTAGTTAGCATAGCCAACGGTTTTCCTATAACAGTAGGTTGTTTCTTTTCAATTAGCATTTTTATCGATGCATTCGCTTGGTTGATTGACAGCGCTAAGACCCTCCTCCTGGCTCTGATTGGTTGTTTCGGTCGAGTGCATTTCTTCAGACGGCACTAGTAGCTCAGGGAGGAGATGGAGGAGATCAAACTTTTCACAGATTATCTGTATCATAAACTGTCACATTTTATGAAAGTTACTGCAGCTTTAAGAGAAATAATGTCTGAATTGGACAGAAAAATCTGTCATTAACATCTGAGAGATTTAGAGAGGTTTGGAAAGGTAAAACAGATAAATATAATCTAATCCAGATGAACAGATTCCTACCAACGAATGCTGATATGAAATAAGCTTCAGGGTGTGAACACTTATGCAACCAGGAAGTTACACCTCTTTTACCTAACAGAAAACCAAATACAAGTTATTTTTCACCTTCTCAACAATAATTAGTTAAGATATTTTATTAACGGTGACCTATTAACCGTAGAGCCGACTTAACATTCTGTTTTTGAAATGGCTCAAACATTAATTTAATGTCAAAAAACAACTGGGTGTTTTTTTAAGCACTTCAACTGTTTTTAGAAGCCCTTGAGACCCGAATGGAAGTACAAAATAATTTTGAAAATGTGAATTTTGCATAATATGTCCCCTCTAGAATATTTTTATTAAACAAAGTGGTCACATTTTTTGTAGGAAATGGACGTATAAACTGTGGAAACTTAAAACTTAAGAAGGAATTTGTATGTTTGTCTTTTTTTGGGGATCAATTGAAAAAAAAAAAGATCTAAATGAATCCATCATCACCAGTAAGAACAGGACATGTTCTTACAGTTGCTGTATTTAGTCAAGTTTCATAATTGAATTATTTTGTGTAAAACTAAAGAAAATGCAAAAAGATGAATACTGTGTGTTGTGTCTGACATTTTGCATTGTAAAAACATTTCCCAAAAGCTTTACTGAGAACATTGTCAACACATGACAAATGTTTGATGACTTACAAAGAGCAGCAGCAGCAGTGGAGTCACCACGATCCCCTGCAGGACAAACAGAAAGCATTAGAGCCCGACCCGCTCCGATACGGCCCCCGACCCGACCCGACCCGCTCCTCACCAGGAAGCTTCCAAACGCCGAGTTAAAGATGGCCGCCGCCTGGAGACAGAGAGCAAGCGGTCAGCAGGGAGACAGCAACAGGCAGACTCACCAATCGCCTCTCGGGCCGAACCGACTCGGTGTGAGCGTCACCTCGTTCCCGCCGACTGCTTTGGTCAGAATGACGGCGGAGGAAACCGGAGGGGGCATGCAGCTCACCGTCTGTAACCTAGGCAACGACAACAGGAAGAGGGTCAACTGGACGAAAAACATTCACATCTACACATAAGAAATGGTGCTCTTAGCAGTTTTGAGTGTTTTTATGCAATATTACCATTAAATCTCTACAACAGAAGGCATTTAAAGGGGCGGTGTTTTGTAAAATCGACTATTTTCAGCTTTACATCATGTGATAACATTGTTCCCTCATCAAAAACACACCGAGACGGAAGGAGCTGGTGATATGAACCTTGTAGATTAAAAATAAAGAGAAAAATTAGTACATTTTCTCCAAAAACATTAAAAATAAACCCTCAGAATTTTGAAAATTAATCCCAAACATTTTCTAGAAAAAAAATTGGAAATGTTTGTGTTTCAAAAGTAAAAATATTTAGAAAACTTTTGACTTTCAGAGTTTCAAATGTCAACAACAAAATGTGTTTTTGCTTTTTTCATTTTGTGTTTTGTTTTTTATTTTAGCGTTGTGTGTTTTCTTTGCTTTACTTGTGAACTGAAACTTTAAAAATGACCAAAATAAACAAATATATCTTCTCCTTTTCAGCAAAATTGTAAAGCGCATACAGAAAGAAAACCAACTGAGTTCCACTTGATTTGCCATAGGTAACAGGGCTGGGCTTGGCTGGCGTTGCTAGGTAACAGGGCTGGGCTTGGCTGGCGTTGCTAGGTAACAGGGCTGGGCTTGGCTGGGGTTGTTAGGTAACAGGGCTGGGCTTGGCTGAGGTTGCTAGGTAACAGTGCAGTGCCCATAGAAGGGGAGTTAAATTTCTGAAACAGTTCATTTTCCAGACACATGAAAACATTATTTTATTGATAAAAAAGCAGGTTGGTTGGTTTTTTTAAGCATTTCTGCCGTTTTTACAAGCAGCTGAGACCCAAATGGAAGTTTAAAAACATGAAAAAAGTTAATTTCACATAATGCTGAGTCATCTTTTTGGTATTTTCTAATGCTGCTGCTGCTGTTTTAGCACTGAGGCCCCAAAAGAAAAACACAGAGCTTCAACCTGAACGTTATGTAAAGTTTGGACGTTGCTCCTAAACTCGCACAGAGAATCAGCTGTATTAACCATGACTGTGGCTCTTTGTGTTCGGCCCTCAGGTACAGTTTAGACCCGGACAGAGCGACCCATTCACACACACACACACGCGCGCACATATGCGCACACGCACACACACACACGCACGCACACACACACTGTACCCTTTGAGCAGCCACTGGTCGATGGAGGTCAGCGCCAGGACCTGCAGCAGCAGCCAGACGACCAGGGGGAAGAAGACCAGTGTGAACGACTGGACGAAGAAGTGGAGGCGAACGTGGAACAGAGCATTCCTCAGCTCCTAACAGGAAAAAAACCAGACGTGATGATGGGATGTTTCTGAGCTGCACCTGAAGGCATCGCAGCGCTGACTCTCACCTCTGTTTTCAGAGACAGGCCGCTGTTGAAGAATATGAGGGAAACGGCGATGTAGGCGATGGTGACCTCTGGCCTTAGTGGACCTGACAGGCAGGAAGAAGGAGGTGCTAGTTTACACTGGTAACCATGGTAACAGTCCACCAGTGGTGTCCAAACATTTTGCCCTGTCAAATCTAAATTAATGGTAGGCTAGAAAAATCCTTAAATCAGAAATGCAAAAATGTGTTTACTGTAGTTTTTAGTTTTACCTGCTCAACAATAAACATTTTTAAATTAAACTTGTAAATCATTAAAGATACAAGACATAAAAAAGGCTGCAGACTTTTGCCTTATTAAAAGGGAAAACATGCAATTTCCATTTTTTTGGGGTCATCAATTGTTTTCTGCCTAATAATAATAATAATAATAATATTAATGAATAAATCACAAATGTCAGAAAATATTTTCAAAAAGTGGTTTTGTTTTCAATGATTGAATGTTATTGGATGGAGAACGCCACACATTTTAGATTTCATTCATATGAAAATTTAAAAAGGTAGGAATAGATTCATATTTCTGTTTTTGTAAATCGAAGTGAAAATTTTCGAGGAGCACCTGAAGGCAGCACAACAGTAGCAGCACAGCAGGTTATCTTATCTACAGGTGAGGCTGAATTACATTATATTACTTATTTATCAGTATTTGTTTCACTACTGTTGAGATAAACAATCTCCGACGCAATATTAATTCTGAAGCTGTCCTCAGATTAAATATGAATATCCCCAGACTGATTCTTCTTATAAAAACTAAAAGATAAAAGTACTGAAAGGAGTGTTGACACTCCCGTTGAATGCAACGTGTCACTAGGATCCAGGTAAGAGGAAACATTTCAGCGTCTTCCAGATAAATTGGGATTCAATTCAGATTTATATTCAGCTGAGCTCTCCGTTTCTAGCATTTAAAGTTAGAAACTCTAGACTCATTCAAAACTTTCAACCAACCGCTCGGAACTCCGAGGCTCACCTCCTTTAACACCGACACCGGGCAGCAGTTTGGCCGACAGGATGACCAACACTATCCCGATGATGAACCACTCCTTCCGCAGCCTCGTCAGGAGGCCCATGATTCAGCTGCCGGGGCTCAGCCTACGGCCTCCCAGCCGGCCCTCCTATCGCAGCAGCCGGGCTCAAGTTTCTGCAACCTGCCGCTGCTTTTTCCTTCCCGGAGTTCAGTTGGAAAACACCAACGGAGCAACAGGAGCTACTTCCGGACACGTGGGCTGTGACGTCAACGTAATGACCGAAGAAGAGGCGCACAATAACTTGAGGTAACAAATGTTTGAAAATATAAAAAATATACAGAACACAGTTTAGCCAAAATAAACCACACAACCGTTTACGTTTGCAACTGCAGAACAACGTTTATAACTGAAAATACCGGATACAATCTTAAAACCGAAATTTGTCCCTTAAAAATAAGAGCGTTAAATCTAAAACCGGAAGTTAATCAATGAAGTAAAAACAATATGCGCCCAGAAGGGATACAAATATAGAACTTAATTTAGGGTTATTCAAAAATGATATAGTGAATATATTCAAACTATAAAGAATGTAATAGTATAAATTAAATGCAAATATTTTAATTTACTAAAATTAAGTTTTAACTCTATTTTAAATACAATTAAATCATACAAGAGGAGAAATGTTAACAGTATTACATTTAAAGTCAAATTAATAATAAAAAATAACAGGAACAATAATTGTTCAAAAAGAAATATTTGAATTTAAAATTAAAATACAAAAAATATGTTAGTATTACTATTTTCATCAGCAGTTTATAACTTATTTACACTATAAAACTATTTAAAATGAAATAAATAATGTAATTCAACAAAATAGAAACAGTAAAATTGTGAAATAATAAGAAAATAACTGAAACTAAATGAATAATATATCAAATATTTGTGTAAAATCTGATAGAGAGTTAATATAAAGTAAAATTAGAATTCTAATTAAATTTATTTTTACTAATTCTATTAATAGTTTACAGGGGTAATATTTGAATGAAAACATTAATAAAATGAAAATAAACTAATTAAAAATAATTGGAAAGTACTGCAACAAATAAATCGCAGCTGCAATTAAAATAAAATTTACAAAATATAAAATATTTTAAAACAGATTTTACATTACAACAATTTTTGTAAGAAAAACAAACAAAAAGCAAAAACAATAAAAAACAACTAGATTATACACAGCGAACAAAACATTATGACGAAAAAACATTGGAGTTTAAACATTTATTTTGTTGGTCCATTGACACCTGGCACATGTTCATAGAGTTGAAACTGAAAACCAAAAAGTTTCCAGACACTTTAATAAAGATAAACAGAATCAATATAAATAAGCTGAATACTGTTAGATCACATCATCTTAATAACTGCAGGTAATTTAACTCTCATTAGCCTCAGTAGAAATAGAGGAGGTTGGAATTTGCTGATCAATGAAAGAGTTTTAAATTATTTTCAGATGTGAAGTCTTGCCATTCTGTTAATTTATTATTTCTTGAACAAGATAAGTGGTTGGCAATACGTGGAGACAAATAACAATAATAATAATAATCTATGTTTTTGTTTGTTTTTCTCCTTCCTCTCAACAACCAGCTGCTGAATGTTAATTTCTGAACCCTCAGCAGAAGTCCTGGTGTCCTCTGGTCTCCTTCCAGTCCACCAGCCGTTTCACAGAGGTCAGTGACGGCGTCTCCATCTCAGAGTTGTAGCTCTTGATGAGAGAGTGGGCGCTTGTATGACCCAGCTTCACCTGAAAGAGGTGACAAAAAACGGGCAAATTGTGAGATATCCCCTGCCGTTACTTGTAGTTTTGGTGTTCCTCAGGGATCTACACTCACACAGCTGTTGTTTAGTTTTAAAATAAATGACCTTCGAACTGTATCCAAAAAGTCTGAGGATGCATTCACACCAGTCCGGTTTAGTCTGCTTTAATCAAACTGTGGTTCTTTTGCCTAGAAGGTTTGGTTCGTTTGGGGAAGTGTGAACGTGTGATCGGACCAAAGCAGCGAACTCTGGTCAATCTACAAACCATCGTCTCCGTTCGGTTGAAGTGAACTCTGGGGCAAAACAAAAGTATATGAGAATGCCAAGCGGACCGGAGACCGCTCCAAAAGCAGGAAGCGGACTACAGTGCAGGGCATTCTGGGTAAACACAATTAAAACAAACATGTTTTGTATTTAATGCAAACACAGCAATAGCGAAATTGTGTTTTTATGTCAGCATAAAATAGTTTTGTGCACATTTGTAATAGAAACGCAGCTGCGGTTTCCTTGTACCGAACAAACGTCGCCAGATGTGACTTTAAAAAGATTCACCTGTGCTTTGTGCTGCAGAACCACCTCTCTGGCGGTGCAGGCAGCTTTGTAACTCTGCAGGAAGTATTCACACGATTTCAGAGGCCGATTCTGCAGAAACAAGCAGATGAAATCATCTCTGAACTGAGAGGATGTAAAAATAATAACCAGCTTAGCGTGTCTCAGTTTGGTACCACGTCGCTGTAGATGCAGCCCAGAGTCAGGCTGATGTCCGCCAGCCGCTCCTGCAGGTCGCTGCTATGGCACAGATCAGCTGCCTTCTCCAGCATCTTAATACACTCCTCGATGTTTCCTTCGCTATTGGAAAAATAAAAACCTTTAAACCAACACTTTGATGAGCTGTTGTAGTTTTTTTCCTGGCGAAGCTGATTATTTTATGAGATTTTTGGCAGTATGAGTGATACCAGTACTGATATTGATACTTTTTGTTATTTAATTTTCATATATCATTAAACTTCTGACCTTTAAGTTCTTTTGTAGTTTTTCCTTTGGGTTGTTTTATTAAAACCTAGGGCAGAATTTGGACAAAGTTCTTATATTGCAAAAATAAAAATAAAAAAATCAGAGTATTTGTGGTCTAGTTTCTAAGCAGATATCTTAGGTTTAACTTGAAATAAGACAAAACTAACAAACAAGCAACTTTTCTCCAGACCTACTGCAGCTCCACCAGCAGGGGGCGATATGGATGTGAAGTATACTCATATTTTGTGCAACAATTGTAATAATGATAAAAGTGAAGATAAAAACTATTCACTACCTTTTTCAAGTTTCTGATTGGCTATGACTGCAGAACGCAGAAAACCAGAGCCAATCACAGCCAATCAGGGCCAACTACAGCCAATCAGGGGCAACTACAGCCAATCACAGCCAATCAGGGCCAACTACAGCCAATCAGGGGCAACTATAGCCAATCACAGCCAATCAGGGCCAACTACAGCCAATCAGGGCCAACTACAGCCAATCAGGGCCAACTACAGCCAATCAGGGCCAACTACAGCCAATCAGGGGCAACTACAGCCAATCACAGCCAATCAGGGCCAACCAACCAGGTTAAATCAGGACCAAGTCAATAACTCCTTAGTAACGATAGAAAGCATTTGTTTCCCATGAAGTTTTTTCACTTACAACAAGACATTTTCCCCATGTGATAAGTGAAATAAAGTGCCAGTGGAACTAGTAACTTTTATTCAATGTTAAGAACTTACTGACTAAAACAAGCTCCTATATCTTACTGAAAAGTTACTTGTACGTTAGTTTTGTCTTATTTCAAGTGCACTAAGATATTTGCACTAGAAACTAGACAAAAATACTTGGTAAAATTTTGTGTTTTAACAATGCAGGTATCTACAAAATATTTTAATGGCATATTAAGAAAAACAAAACAAATGTTAGTGTGTTTTTTTCCTAAACAAGCAAAGAGCAAATCAAACGAAAAAACTTTTGGAGGTGAAGCTGAGGTACTGCGAAACAAAAATAAAACAAAACTTAGCAAAATAAAATGTATTTTTATTCTACTAGAAGGTTTTGGATCAAACTTGACTTCTGTTTGAAACGTGTCATCATTTCATCCCACAGCATGATGCAGCCACCACCACTAGTTGGATGAAAGCTGGAGTCAGGCTTCATTCTTTCATGACTGGAAACGTCTGTGATGATGTCGGTGTTCGTACCTTTCTAAGGACTTGGCTATGGCCTTGTAGGACTTCACCAAACCTTTAACGTCTTGCAGATAGCCAAAGAGTTCTACGCAGGTGTTGAAGAGCTGGGTGTCATTTATAAAAGACACTCATTAATTTATTTTCGTCTGCTGAATAATGTTTCTGTTGCCAACTAAAGTTCAGGTTTCCTGCTTTGATACCTTCATGGCTGCTTGATGATCTCCTGAACTCTGTAAGCCCATTCCTTCCCTGAAGAACGACTCCGCCTCCACCGACTTGTCGCCGCCTGAAACAAACCAGATCACATTCAGACTCATGAAAAAATGCTTAAGTTAGGTTTCAAATAAGTAAATTTCGACCAAAAAACTTAGAAATTTTCAGAAAAACTTAAAGATTTCCCAGAAACATTTAATTCTGAAAGGATTTCACAATCGGCAGAACCGAGCAGACGGAAATCTCTTTATCTAAGAATAATTTTTGTGGAAAAACTTTAATAAACATGTTTTGAATAGACTATAGACCTTTACCAACCCGTACAAGGAAGCATAACAGGTCACCTTTACATTTTTAAACTCCAGGATAGAACAGAGGAAAAGGGACGGCCTAATAATAATATCACAAAACGTTTGTTATTATTTTCTTCTCTCCCTCTTTTTCTCCATTCTGCCCAAAATATCTGTGACCCTCGGTTAATCAGGGGATATTAGAGAAAAGCAAAATAATGCAAATCAGACCATAATTGCCAGGATAAGAGAAAATAAAGTATAACCTAACCTACAGAAACAGTTTTGTTGTTTTTGTTACGACACCGTTTGGTTATGTTCTGTGTTTTGTCTTTATCCTAAATATCCTTCATTTCTTTGTTCTACTTTAATTTTGTTGCTGTTATTCGTTTTCTTATCCGGTTATTTATTTTGCAGATCAACACCTCTTTCTGTTGGTCTGCAATGTTTGTTTTCTGTGCACTAACTGGTGAATTAGTGTTCGCTCCGTGTTCCCCCCCCTCACCCTCGATCGCCATCTTGGATCCCAGCTGCAGCAGCATCGTGGCCGTGTCGTACTCCTGCGCTGCGAGGTAAGCTTCACCCAGCAGGCTGTAGATTTCCCCCAGCTCCCTGCAGCCCCAGAGCCTCAGCGGCTGGCCCTCCGAGTCCAGCCAGCCTCCGTCCTCCGCCTGCTTCAGGGCCCTCTCCGCGTGGTCCCTCGCCTCCACCAGGTCGCCTGGGGGACAGGACACAACCGCGAACGTTTGGCGTTTCTTCAGGCGTAACGGCGCCTGTGTGGCGGCTACCTTGCTGCCGGTACAGCTCAGCCAGGTGGAATCTGGCCTCCGTGGCGGATTTGGACCGGCCTCCGAACACTCTGTCAGCGCAGCTGTGGTAGAAGTGGAAGCTGAGCCAGATGTCCATCGGATGGGTGAAGTAGCGACCCAAATGCAGCCGCTCCTCACACACGATTGTCCAGGAACCTGCACAAAAAAACCTTCATTACTTCAACTAAAGGAGGGCTGGAACGATTAATCGATTATTAAAATAATCATCAACTAGTTTAGCAATCGATTAATTGTTAACTGGACTGAAAGAACAACACAGACAGAGCAGTAATTATTAATCAATTAATGTGATGATTAATCATCAAAATGCTTTGCTTTTGCATTTTAGGCTTTAAAATATTTATCTTGTTATTTGGTTATTTGCATATTTTGTTTATTTCCAATATCATGTAAAACAGACTGAACTGAAAAACCCACAGACTGTCCCGATTCTTGCATCTGATTCATTGATTAATCGTCTGAATATTTTGATATTGCATTTTAGGCAATAAAATACTTATTTCCTTATTTAAAAATAAATTGAATTATGTGTTTATTTGCATCATTGAAGTATTTCTAATATTGTGTAAAAATACCTTAAATAATAAATCTGCAGAATGTGACAATTTTTATTTCTGATTAGTCAAATATTGATTGATGATTGTCAGAATGTTTTGTTGTTGAATTTAGGCAATAAAATATGTATTTTGTTATTTTGCGTCTTTTGATGCATTTCTAAAAAAATGTTGAATCAAAAATACGAAGAATTTGTCAATTTCTTGTATCAGACTAATCGATTAATCGTCAGAACAATCAATTAGCCAGTTAGTAAAATAATAGTCAGGCCAGCTCTGAACTGAAGCTAGATGATTTCACATCCAAGGTTCTTCTGAATCCAGATTAGATTTTTCACAAAAACAAAACTAAATCTAGAAAATCTTGGTGTCTAACTCCAGATGAATGTTTCCTTCCTCTCCTCACCGTCCCTTTCTGCTTTCTCTGCCCGGCACAGGTGCAGCCGGATGGTCTCCAGTTTCTCCCGCTGCTCCCCCAGCGAGGGCTCCTGCAGCCGGGGCGATCTGGGCGGAGCGTTGGCCCTCTGCTCCAAATCAAAGCTCAGCAGAGTGAAGAGCTCCGAAAACGACCTGAAACTCAGACACGGATCAGTCAGCTGAGCCGACATGCGATCAGTAAGTCAGGGTGACAGCAGGGAGGGGAAGGCTACCTGTGGTAGCCATCCTGCAGCATCTCCACACACATGTACTGCTTCGGAGTGTTTCTGAACCTGAAAAACAGGAAAGTATCAAACGTCAACCCTCGTAGAACCAGAAAACAGTCCTGATGTTGTTTCTGCTCTGATCATTAAAACATCACAGTTCATGTTGCCGTTTTCTCTCCCTCTCTTTCTCTCTGCTGCTCTTTTCTATCCTATAGAAACTATCCCTGGCTCAGTGTGTCTCCATTTGTTCCTGTTCCATGGAAAGTTCTCCAGGCTCAGAGATTCTTTCTCTACATGTGTCTTTTTCCTTGGTTGGGCCATCAAAGAATCTATTGCAGCCAGACACTTTGTGTAATCTCTGCTTTCCTTTCTTATAGAAAGTACACCTGGCTCAGTGTCTGTGTTTAATTGTTTCTCTTTTTACTAGATCAGTACTTCTGTGTCTCTCTTTTTCCTGGTTGAAGATTTTGCCAGCTTTAATGCTGAACTATTTTCCTTCCTTATTGAAAGTACACCTGGTTCAATGTGTGTTTCATAGTCTTTTTTGTAAAAAAGAAAGTACTACAACCTCAGTTCTTCTGTGTGTGTCTTTGTCCCAGTCAAAGCTGTTTCTGTCTTAAACTCAGTGGTACTTTGTCTCTCATGTAGAAAGTGCACCTGTCTCAATGTATCAATGCAGAGCATTGTATTAGTGCTCTGTATCTTTTCTCTAAATACTATTCTATCATGAAATGGATTTCTCTGCATTGTGGAATCTGACCTGCATGTGTTTGACCAGATTAATGGTCATATTGAGATCAATTTGAATCATATTGTATTTTATATAGAGTTGATCTTACATATTTGTGGACGTCTCTTAAATTACTGCTAAATAATGTCGAATTAGTAGGTGGCTATTTCTGTCAGC
Source organism: Poecilia formosa (assembly GCF_000485575.1). NCBI lineage: Eukaryota > Metazoa > Chordata > Actinopteri > Cyprinodontiformes > Poeciliidae > Poecilia > Poecilia formosa. The sequence goes on from NW_006800227.1 coordinate 397,724, forward strand.
AGAGGGCGCTCTAACTCTTAAAGCAATATTCTCATCTTTTAATTGTTTTTAGTTGCAGATCTTAGTGGAAGATCAGGATTTATCAGGTCCTGGTCTACATGTTTGTTAAAGTTGAAGGTTTTATACGTTTCTTCTCTTACAGTTGATTGAAACCTCCAAAACTTTCATCCAATCTGCATTTTGATTTTTTTTAAACCACAGCAGTCTTGAACATCAGTTTTTAAATGTGTAATTTTGAAAATATTTGATTATTAATGGATTTTTGACAGTGAAAATAACATTTAAATATCCCCTCTTTGCCTTTGGAAGACGTAAAAATAACATAAAAGAAAGATGGAGGATCCATTATTATGGACGCATTCCATTTCACCTCGTTTATAAATAACTAGAAGCAGACTATGACTGTATATTTTTACCAAAAACTGTTTTTCAGTATTTTCCTTCCTGGACTTTTACACATTTTAAACTCTCAAATGATTTATTTCCTGTAAACACTGATGGAAAACCACCAACAGTTAGTTATTCTGGACTCACAAAGCTATTTCCTTTCTGGAAAGGATCGATGACTCCGAAACCTTTCTGTTCCTGAATGTCTCCATCACCTGCTTTATCCTGCTGGCACACAAATAATAAAGTTTAATTAAAATATTAGCAGAGATAATTCTGATAATTTGAGGCAGATCTCAACCCAAATCTATCCTCAACTTCTCTCTCTGTGTAAAGAGAACATTTGTACTCCTTTAATATGCCACTTGTCATGTCTAAATTGTGACTGTCACTGGCAAAAACTGTGAATATTAACATATTAGGTGGGTTTTCTCTGTTTTATTTTATTTTACCAGTCTTAGAATTAGACAAAACATATTTTATTTACTGGTTGGCAATAACAAAACTAAATGTTGTTTAGATGATGTAAATAATGCAAGTAATTCAGTAATGGTTGCATGTGTAATTACTTTTCTAATTCTTAATCCAAGTTGTTTTAAGCTGTTTGGACATGGTAGAAGTTAATTTCAAAATATTACATTTGATTGAACAGAAAGTTGATTTTTATTTCATAAATATTCTGTCTTTAAATAACATTTCTGCTATCAGAAAACACCGCACATTACAATGCAGATATTATTTCTTTTTGAAAAGGTAATAGGTTAAAAAAGTAAATTTCGGAGCTAAACTTCGGAGCTTTTATAGCTTAAGCTAACTAAAACGGAAGCTAGCAACACCTAATAATTACGTTTAAGATCCACAAACGGTAGAATTACTGTGACAATGTCACCGTTTCTTTTACTGCGACCTAAAACCTGATTCAAACCTGAGCTTTTCTTGAAGCCACTTGCGTCTCTTCTCGGTTAAATTGCAGGGAAAATGTATAGCAATACAAACATAGCAGCTAATTTAGCCTGTTAAGTTTTTCCCGTTCGAAGTCAGCGTCTAACAGCAACGCTACGTCGTCACCATGGCAACAAGGGAATGGCGGAAGCGTTACGTCACTGGCACTTAAATCTTTTGGTTCCATTCACAAAATAATCGTTTTTCTCTTTAAAATCAACTAAAGTCATTCTGAGTTTAATGTGATCGGTGCTCGAATAAAGAATGACAACAGAGGAGCAACACAACTGACCCTAATTGTTCTCACACATTATCAGAAGGTATTTTCTAAATAAACAAATAAAGTTCAGAATCAGATTCTTTGAGTTTAAGTTTGTTATGGCCTGTTGTTTTACCCTAGCAATTATTACAGGCAGTAAGACAAAATTAGTCATTTGATTAGAGGTTAGAAAAGTGACAAGTGTCATTATAGAAAATAATGTGCTGAATAAATAACTTATTGCATTTGAAAATGAATATATTGAACGCTACATTATTTGCATGTTAAAAATATTTACAGCTAATGTTATTTAGCTTTATTTTTTATTCATTTCATAGTTTTGTGTTGCAACATAGCTAGCTATCTCACTATCTTGGTAGCTAGCTAGCAAGATATATAGCTAAATAGAAAGATGGCCTTAACTAGCTAGCTAAATAGATAGAGATAGATAGACTGATTGCTAGTTAGCTAGATAGTTAAGTAGTAGACAGACCTCCTTGTTTATATAAAAAAAACCTGACTTCAGCTGACGTGCACTCTTTTTATATCAAATGTGTATCTCAGACACACAGTTTAAAAGCACCTCTTTATCCCACATCTGGAAGACAAACCCCAGTGTGTTCTTGCTGAAATGTTTTGCAAAGAGCAGATGTTGGGTCTGTGCAGTGAAACTTTCCATCGAACTCCACCACAACTGGATGGAAACTCAGTTGATGTGTGACGGCACTCGCTTTGTGGTCGACATTGGTTCTTTTATACATGGGGCTGTTAATAAAGTCCCACATTCTGCATGGAAAGCTGTTTCCTGAGTGTGCGTCTGGCTTTGATTTGCTCTTTGACTCTGGGTTGTTTGTTCTTCTCATTCTAATTAGCTTCAAGAGTAATTTGTTGATTAACCAGCCTGCGCTTTCAAGAGACAGGCAAGAATTAAACTATCATTTTCCCACTAGAAAAGACTAACAATGTGGAAACTGCATCTGTCGCTGTTGTAAATCCAAACATCAAGCATTTAGTTGTAATTGTCAATATATCCTTTCATCTCTGTAACAGAGCTCAGGAAATAGACCAGTAAAGCAGACTTAATGATAAAAAACGTTATTTCCCTTTTTCCTCATCAAACCTTCTGTTCAAATGGAGATAATAGGCTTAGATCCAGCCTCTTTTGGATCACTTTTCAAAATGTCTACTTATTCACTTTTTAAATTATGACAAAAACAAGGTATTAGCAAACATTTTTTTATTTTTGGAAATGTTTTCAAAACTATCCTATTGGCTTTTTAAGATTCTAGTTATGGGAACCATTGGCTCACTACTGGTTAAACCAATAACAAAATAGGGATTTTGTCATTTGATTCTTGTTACTGACTAGTTATATATTGACCAGTGACAGTAAAGTGTTAAATCTTAACCTGAAATGAGTTGGAAACTAGAGAAGAGGATGAAAAGTGTCTATTTTCCATCAAAAAATTTAAATTTTAATTTGAATGCATATATGAACGCTAATCCACTTCCGCTCCAAAGGCAGGAAGTCGATTACAGCGCACGGCATTCTGGGTAAATACAACCATCACAAACATGTAACTTTAGCACTAGCAGGAGAAATGACTCTTGGTCTTTTATAAAAGAGAAATCCTACAACCGCTAAAATCTGATGCTGCTCCATTTTTGTTTACATTACTTGAACAAGGAAGTTGTGCTGGTATGTTTCTGTGTTATTTCCTTCAGTGGTTCTTGTTGCAGCGCCACTACAGGAGAGGAGGGGAACTGTTTTTTTGAAAAGGTTTGGTTTCACTCAGTGCAGTGAGAAATAAAACCACACCAGCTGAAAATTTAACAAATTTTGAAATTTTTGGTCCAAATGAACTGAGTCTACTGGACTATCAGGTGTGAAAACATCCTTAAAAATCTTTTTCATGATCCCTGATAAAGGGTTTGAAAAAGAAGCAGGGCCAAGTAACTCAATAACAAACCAGATTAAAAGTATGTAAAATGCACAGAAAAAGGAAAAATAAATTATTTCAAACAAAGTGTCTTATCTTTGGAGTCAAACAATTATCTTTCTGCATGATTAAAGTCACACACCGTCTGCTTATCTCTCTATTTATAGTAGTAAATAAACAGACTCACACACTGACGCACCACATTTGTCCACTGACACTCAATGACGAAGATAACACAAAATACTTTAAGCAAATTTAGACCATCAGCTCTACAGGGTCAGAGGTCAGACAGGCGTGAGCTCAGACACATTAAAGGTGAATGATGTGTGCACACGTGTTGCAGACGTGTAAACTCAGCGTGCGCGGCACGTGTTGCGACCACAAACATGTTCCAGTCAGAAACCAACAAAACAACAGACTCACACTGTCAACAGTGAGTCAACAGGTTATAGTGAAAACTGTGGGGAAAATCTCTTATTTGAGTTCCCTTCAGTGACTTATTAAATAAAAAAAGATGTGCAAAGCTAAGAAAGGTTTTCAATCAATGCTTTCAATTCCAACTATTCTCTCGTTTTTGGACAAATATTGCAGAATTAACCAAATTTACACAGAAATTTTTAATAAATGTGTAAAAACATAAAGACACTACCCTTGAGAACGCATTGAAAGAGTTTACCAGAAAAAAGTTGATTTGGGGGTTAATTACTCTTTAATTGGTTACTTTCGAAACTTCCTGTTGCACATAGTGAACCATAAAGTGGATATTTACAAGTGAAAGTGGACAATTCTTTTCACTTGTCCTACAGTATGGAGGACCAAAGCTGTCATAAATAAGAATATAGAAATATTGATTTTTTGTTAGTTACTCTTTAAAACAGTACTTTTGTAACTTCCTGTAGCAAATAGCGCTACTGTGCCGCAATGCTAATGCTAGCTTGTAAGCGAGAACCGTAAGTGGACATTTACTACTTGCTCTAGAGTAACAGTATGGAGGACAAAGAATAAGAATAAATACATAAATAATTAAATTGCTCATTAGATCAACATAGACTCAAAAAGCAGCTTGAATAAATTAAATAAATGAGTGCCATTAAATGCAACAAAATAATAAATGCACATGAAAATATATAAATGGGGGCAGTGGGTTAGGATAAAATAGGAACATATATTAATACCACATTAACTGAACAATTATTAAATAAATCTTGTCTTTTTATTTTGTTGCATGTAATGGGCAACTAATTTATTTGTAAAGCTCCTTTTGGCTGTAATTACAACAAGACATTTATTTATGTATTCATAATTATGGCAGGATTGGTCCTACATATAACCATAGCTGAAAATAAATTAAACACATTTAACCAGTGTTATAAAGTCTGAGGTAATGACTTTATTACTCCTTATTTACGTTTATATCACCAGTTCATTGGTAATTTAAACTGTGCTCATTTTATTTCTGTCCTCTTCAGTTACATTGTTAATACCAAACAGTTATGTTAGCATCACAGCTTATTTAAAAGTGAGGCAATCTTAATATTTAGACTTTAATTTGCTTTCACGTTAAGTAAATTAAATACTTGAAACGCCCTCCACTTCCTCCAGCCATTTTTTACTTTTGACACAATCAGGTTGCTTTAAATTTGTTTACCATCCCTTGGTTTTTTGCAAAGAATATGTTCTACTTAGTTAAAACGTTGCTTTTGTCTAACAAAAACGTTTCTTGATAATACTTGTTTTATATTCCAATCTTGCCAACATTTGTTGAGCTGCCTTCAAAGCAACCAAAGGCTAAGTGTTAGCCTGAGTGTATCTCAAATTTATTTGAACACTATAAAGAAGATGAAAAGAAAAAGCTTGAAGAAAATGACTTTGTGTGGCATCAATTCTGTTCAAACAGCAACCCAATATTAAAATTTACAACCTTCCACCAAACTACCAACCAAGGCTTGGGTGGTAAAGCAGAAAGACTGTCGTCTGTTTGTGTCAGACAGTAAAAGTTCAGAGTCGTCAGAGTGTTTACGAGATGTTCCGTCGTAACCGAGAAAAATGGAGAAGAAAAACCAGAAGGAAACAGAAAGGAGGTGAAGGGGGGACAGCAGAGCTAAAAATCCAGCTGATGAGCAACGGCAGCAGGTGGGAACAAAGAAAGTAACAAAAATCAAAAAATGATGTCAAAAATATATGCTTCACACTGATGTCGGCTACTTTATTTCACTCAAAAACAATGTGAAAACTACAAAAAAATACAACAATAAGCATAAGATTCACCAAACAACATACAATGATTACTTATTTTTTATCTTTCTGGGTATTACAGTGATACATTAGGGCCATTGTTGGAAGAAAAAGAAATGAGTAAACTTCTTTTAAAAAACTCAGAAAACCTGATTTATCTCAGAAATGTTCTTGGATAAATAGAGTTAATTCTGAGCTGAAATATTTAGTTTCAAAAGTAGAATTTTTTTTATTACTTTTGAAACTCAGATTTGTGAGATTAATCTGAACATTTCTGAGTTTTTTTGGTTGAAATGTATTCCTTTCTTTCTACAATGGTCCCAGCCTTGTTGTGTTTTGATGATATTCTTTATTGAGTTGTATTTTAGAAAAGGAAACCAGTCAAATGTTAAAAAAACTAAAACAAAACAAAACGTACATTCGTGGTCATACTATGGGTAACAAACCCTATGTTGAAAACCTTTTCAGTGAAGTCATTTATTATAAAAATTTCTGAAGTATTTCACGATGGGGTGTTAAGGCCATTGCAGATAGAAAAAGAATATATTTCTGCCCATGAACTCCAAAAATGTGAGATTCTCAGAAATTTCTTTGAAAGATAAGGACATTTCTGAGCTTCAAACGTTAAACGTGTGAGAAAAACTCTCAGAAATGTTGAGACGTTTAAAATATTATGAGATTAACATCAAAATTTCAGATTTTTATTGATTTGATTTTTTACATTTAGGACTCATAGATTTTATTGTTTCCTTTCTTTTCTTTTCTTTTTTCTCTCTAGACAATTTCGGAGATTTTCGGCATCTCCATGGCCCCTCTTCCAACATGGCGCCTCTATGCGTCGCCTAACATGCACACTGGTTAACTGTAAGATGGCGGATTAGGGCCAAACAACAAAAATGAGTAAATATTTGCCAAAAAAAAAGCTTGGAAATTTACAAGTTTAATGAATGTAAAAAAAAAAAAAAAAAAAAAAAAAAAAAAAAAACACTTTCGAAACTCGTAGAATTTTCAAAAGTCGCAAATTTTCGACTCGATTCTGAGTTGCCATGGCGACGCGATAACAAACAGCAATTTATCGTCCGAAACCGAGTGAAGCGGAGGATTGAAAAGCAGGAGAAAATGACGGAGGAGAGGTGAAAGGGCGGCACCAGGGGGAGACGACAAAGAAGGGAAACCAGCTAATGAGCGATGACAGGAGGAGGGGAAAGGAGGAGGAGAGAGCCGAGAATAAGGGGTGAGTACGAACCAGAACCCACCGTCTGGACCAGTCCTGTCTCGACCCTGAACGGGTCGCTGCTCTGTCCCGCAACCTTCCATGGAATATATTTGGAAAAAAATAAAAAAATAAAAAGAGCAGACAAATAGAAACAGGTGAGATTTAAGTTTTCTTCAATAACTTTCTTTCTGATCATTCAGAAAAAACATTTAGAGAAAAGTTTGTTTTTTTAGCTAAGAAATGTGTTTTATTATAGAAATAAACTCTTTACAGCAGCGGAATCTAAGATTGTTTAGTGTTAAATCCAGATTATTTTGTCATGTTAGTCAATTATTTGTACACTCAAATCAAATGTTATAGTTTTTCAGGCTATTGTGGTTTTGAAAGATTATAAATCTGACTAAAACTTTTAGCTAGCGGTTTGCTGTGGTCAGATTTAAACATTAGGAAATAAGGACAATAAATGTACCTTTCAATTAAACTTAAGAAACTAGAACAATTTTCAAGTAAATGATTATTGTAGCATCTTTTGTCTTCCTTTTATTTTGAAGCCAGGACGTTTTTCTTGTCTTGTGTTGAATAAAAAAAAAAAAAAAAAGCAGCACATGTGAAATTCATGTTCAAAAATGCTGTATTGATACCAAAGGGAAATTAAATGTTGTAACCCATGTCATCTTAATTTAAATTCTTCAGGGTTATTCATTTATCTCTCTCTCTCTATATATATAATTAATTAATTTTTATTTCTTTTTTCTCTCTTTAGTGAGGATGAGTTACCATAGCAAAAGATGGTTTACAACAATGAGTAGCCGCTTAATCTGTTTTAGGTTCCCAGTAGGAACCATAAAGGACAACAGAATGGTGTTTGGTGGTGTATTTATAGGCTTTTTAGTTCATAACTTTTTTCCTACTGATTGTTTTTTACCTTTAGACATTAAAAATCCATAAAAATGTGCTTCCGCCACTGATTTTTACACAGGTTAGCCTGAGCTTTGAAGTTTGCAATGCTTCAGATTTAAAGTTTTATTATACATCTGGAAGGTATTCCTGTTACTATTCTGTCATAAAAAAGAAGCAAGGTCTTGATGTTGTGTTTAATAGTGTCTGTAAAACTAACACAGATTTGTTTTTCTCTTTTTTCCCCAGATTGTCTCCAATCTCCAAGTCAATCTGACAGCTCCTAGTTGATGCTGAATCAGTTAGAGACATTTCTGCTTTCATTAAAAGGTTCTGCTACCAACAGATCCTAGTTTGGTTTTGAGGAAACCAAGCAACTACTTTAAGTACTTTCTCCAGTCAGTTCAAGGATTTCACAGCAGAGTGCAGGATGGTTCCTGGAGTTCAGGATGTTGACTCAGCAAAGGGTGTCACAGTGAAACCAGGGAAGTCCATGTTCCTCTCGCTGCTGCTTGTCTGGTGTTTCCTGTTTGTCTCCCATGTTGGTGGCCTACGCAGCTTCACGCCTCAGCCTCTCCAGTCAGAGGTGACGTTGTCTGAACTCCCCAGTACCAATCGTCCTACAAATGCAGAGACGTACATGTCGCAAGAGACCGCCAATAAACCGTCCGTCTTGTTGGACTCCGAAGCAGAAAACCTGAAGGCTGAGAACAGCCTGAGGGCTAAACATGATAGAAAACTTGCAAGTTCCAACAACTCGTCTCAAAACCCTAAAACTAAGCCGCCAGGCCGCCCTAAGTGCACCCACGAAATGTCGATAAGAGCCATCTTCAAGTACATCAACACGGCATTCTCCTTCCTGATCTTTGCTGTGGGGATCATCGGCAACGTCACCCTGTTGAGGATTATCTGCCAACATAAAAACATGAGGAACAGACCCAACGCCCTGATAGCCAGCCTCGCCATGGGAGACATACTGTACATCGTCATAGACGGCCCAATCAATGTCTACAAGGTACAGCTCCTCATGTGTTTTCACCTGAAGCTTAATTCAGGGGTGCCAAACCCATCTTCATTTTGGGCCTTGTAGGGTTGCCAGATCTGAAGATGCATCACACCAGCCCCGTTTAGTCCGCTTTAATCGAACTCGAGTTTGTTTACCTTGAAAGTCTGGTTTGTCTGGGGAGGTGGCCAAAAAAGCAAACTCTGGCGTGTCAAAAAACCTCGGTCTTGGTTTGGTTGAAGTGAACTCTGGTGCGGTTTGAATGCATATGTGAACGCCAAGCGAACCGCAGACTGCTCCAAAAGCAGAAAGTGGATAACAGCTCAGCACTTTGTATTGCCTTGTTGCTGAAAATGTGCTATACAAATAAAATTACCTTTACCTTTAGCGTTAGTGGGAGAAATTGCCTGTGGTTATTTACCAAAGACAAAAGAGAAATCCTACAACCTTCTAAAATCTAACCCTACTCCATTTTTATTTGCATTTTGTGAAATATAAAGTTGCGCTCACTCTCTTCTTCTGGAGTTTTTGAGTCGTTTCCTTCAGTAGTTGTTGGTGCAGCGCCCCCACAGGTGAGGAGAGGAACAGGGTTTCAGTTAGTTTGGATCGTTTGACAGTACAGTATGAAAGCAAACTGCACCAGCTGAAAATTTAGCAAATGTTACAACTTTGGTTTGCAAACAAACCGAGTCTGCTAGACTATCAGGTATAAAAACAACTCATCTCAACCTCCAATGAAACTCATGTTAATAGCACCAGATTTACAATGTGATAATTCGCAACATTTGTGGTTGTCCTTCATTATGTCCTTATTATTCTGACCAGAACCAGATTGTGTGACACCTTATGATTTTACACAGGGATTTATGTTTAGAAATACTGCTTACAAAGTGAACCTTGACTGAGCAATGAGTAATCATTGATGATTCTAGACATTTCAAAATAAATTAATAAATGCAATAACACGGCATTTTATTAAAACCTTGTGCCTTTCAGCCACACACAATTATTTCAAAACAATTTTTCTATGAACCCTAAAAACTCACTAAATGTAGTGAAAAGCTATCCAAACTTTAACAACCCATCCAAAGGTGCTTTTTTTTCCTAACACTCCTCACACACACAAATCACAAAGACTTTGTGGCATTTTGTCAGTCTGTTGAAGCTTTGTTGGCGTTTTCTTGTGTGCAGCTCCTGGCAATGGAGTTCCCATTCGCCGACCAACCGTTCGGTCAGTTCCTCTGTAAGTTGTTGCCCTTCATTCAGAAGACTTCGGTCGGCATCACCGTCCTCAACCTGATTGCTCTCAGTGTGGACAGGTAACGCACAAACGCACAATGTCCACGCCAACTTATACGGCCGAGTGCTAGTGCCAAGAAAATTAAAAATAAGTAGGAAAATAAAGGAATGGTATTACAAGAATAAAGTCATAATGTTACGAAAATAAAGTTATAATATTCTTAGTTGTTTTGAAGAAATCATAAGATAAATGCATTGTAAACATATTTGGTAAGATGTGATGTTTTTGCATAAAAGTCCAAATAAAGCTTGTGGTCATAACTTGACAAGATGTGAAAGATTTAATTAGGTTCTGTGTTTGTAGCACTAAAACAACCGAAACATACAACATTGTTTCCGTTAATAAACGCGGTCTGAGTGCTGTTGGTGAACCTAAAACTGGTCTCATTTTGTGTGCAGGTACCGTGCGGTGGTGTCCTGGTCTCGGATTCAGAGCAACGGCATTCCCATGGAAACGGTGGTGCAGATTGTCATGATCTGGATGCTGTCTGCCTTACTGGCCGTGCCGGAGGCCATCGGCTTCAACCTGCACCGCTTCAACATCGCCAGCAACGTTACCATTAGTACCTGCCTAGTGAGACCCGAGACCTCCTTCTTGAAAGTGAGTCCTACTTTTACCACCACTGGTGTCCAACTGCACAGCACGATGATCGGCCTCCAGCCGTCTGCTCCTCTTTGTTGTTCTAGGCGAGGCCTCTTCGACTCGGATAGGTTAGCTGCATTTCCTGTTTACAAACCTGCTGCAGGAAGCCACTTAAATCTGAACCCAGGTCATGTGATTTACGGTCAACCATTAGGCAGACCACTTTTCACACTGCTACTAAAACCAAAACTGAAGCAACAGTTAAAATTACCTTTTAATCAGTGAAATTAACCTTCCAGTTAAATATCAGGATAAAAGGGTTAGGTCACCGCAGAATATCATGTTTATTCGCATTAAGAGTTATTAAATGCTGTCGCTGCTCTCGTTTAACCCAGTGAGCTCCAGTTTTCAGCTCAAAGTGAGATTTATATTCCTGCTCTAGATTCATTTATCCAACTGTCATAACAATGCAACTGTTTTCTAGCAAACAGTAGCTCACAACAAACTGTAAAAACTGAAAATCACATCTAATATTGAATTATTCATTTGTTAATGTATTTTCCTATAACTATGACTATTATATAACTATAATAGAGCTGCAACTAAAAATTAGCACATTCTACAAACTTTTCATTTAACCACTTAGACATTTTTCTGCTCTCGTTATCCAATCAGTTTTAGTTTTTCTCTCTTCCGGTTTGGTCTTGTTGCTCCTTCAGTAAACCTTTTAATGTCACTTTTACTCTGCAGCATGTTTCGTCTCAAATGTTTGTTTTGTTGCCTGAGTGAAATCCATGCAGTCGTTCATTTATTTCTACACCAAAGAAGACAAAAGGAAGAGAGGGGAATGACTGGTGCTTATCTCCAGCGGTTCTGAGTGAAATCTAATCAGAGAAATTAGGCAGGAAAACAGTCATTGTGGGAAGCCGGCAAACATCCGGCAGGATCAGGGAATCAGCATGAATGGATAATGCAGTTAGCAAAGTGACAAGTTATCAATGAGACTTAGAAGAAGACAGAGTAATTCAGGTAAATTGCAGGTTTACAACATACGCTTATGTCAGAAATAGAGTTTCTGCACACATAGGACCATCATGCAAACTTCACATTTTCCATGTTTTTCCTGCTTCCGTTTGGGTTCCAACTGCTTCCAAAAACAGCTTCAAAAAGACACCCAGTCGTTTTGTTGGCAATACGTTAATGTTTTTTAGTGTCTGGAAAGTGAACAGTTTTCAAAAACGTCCTGATTAAGAAATCACATTGCACCTTGCTGTTACCTAGGAACCCAGGCAGAACTCTTCCCTGTTGCCTAGCAACCCAAGCAGAACTCTGCCCCGTTGCCTAGCAACCCAATCAGAGCTCCAGCACATTCTAAAACTCAGGATTGTTGTTTTAGGAGCCAGAGTTTAGGAATGAGATCCAAACTTTCAATTTCATGTATATGTAACATCCATTCTTTGGGGCCTTGCTAGTAAAACACAACCAGTCTGATGCTGAGGGTTCTCCATCTTCTCTTTCACCTGCTGCACAGATTAGGCGACTCAGCATTATGCAAAATTCACCATTTATACGTACATTTGGGTCTCAACTGCTTCTAAAAACAGACCAAGAGCTTAAAATAAACACCAAACCGGTTTTTGGCAACAAGTTAATGTTATTTGATGTCTGGAAAATGAGCCGTTTCAAAAACATCAAGACTCTTAAATCACATTCCACAGCCACTGGGCCGTTACCTAGCAACCCCAACCAAGCCCAGCCCCGTTACCGAGCAACCAGAACATTTGGCCAACTAGTTACTGACCCTTTGCAACTAGGTCACTTAATCATTCGAGGCACCATGATGGACATCGGAAGTGAGGGACGGGAATATTGAACTGAGCGACTGAAGTTGTTTTCCCAAGTTGTTTCTGTCAGTTTATTCATGGCTTCTACTTTTTGAGTCGAGCTAATTCGTCTCTGAACAACGAAGGAGTAGGCCAGCAGCAGATTATTTGGATTTAAAGTGACAGAGGCCCTAAAACAGCTCATTCTCAAAGAAACTACAAAACAGGCCTAACTGAGCAGAATAAATTCCCATCATCTGTGCAAAATAATGTGATGAACATCCTGACCTGTTCAAGGAAGCATAATGTCCCCTTTAACTCGTCTGTTTTCAGTTCTACATCAAGTTCAAGGATTGGTGGATATTTGGCTTCTACTTCTGCATCCCTCTGACCTGCTCGGCGATTTTCTACGGCCTCATGACTCACGAGTTGCTCCGGCACGAGAAGGGAGATCTAAAGCGCTCACTGGGTGAACAACTGAAACAGGTACGCAGAATATGTTTAAAGCAGGGGTGTCCAAGGCACGGCCCGGAGCCCGTTTGTGACCCTGGAAATGGTTTTCTTTGGCCCCAGACCTCAAGTCAAGAATGATGAAAAAAAAAATAAATAAAAAAATGAAAAAAACGGCCTTCAAAATATAAAACAATTTGTGATCAAAAGAATTTGGAAATTCCTTTTTCTTTTTCTTTTTTTTAATGAGGCAACAGTCCTAAGCCTTTTTTATGTTTTGGATCTTGAATGTCACACACATTTCATAAAAACTATTAATGTTGAGCAGGCTTGATCGTGACAGGCCCATGTAGAACACGTCTCCTTTCTGGGCGGGTTGATGCTTGAGCATTCATCTTGTCTATATTTAATATAATTCTTTGAACAGCTGAACGCGGCTTCTTCAAGAATCGGTAAATTGTTTCTTAGGATGAACTGAGACTCCATGATTGTAGAAAGTTCTGATGACTCCTGTTGTACATGCAGAAATTAATAATCTGAACTCAAGTAAATAACCTCTTCAAACACACTAAAGTTTGAATAAATGTCCTCTCTGCAGCGCCGCGAAGTGGCCAAGTCTGTGTTCTGCCTGGTGGTGATCTTTGCCCTCTGCTGGCTTCCTCTTCACTTCAGTCGGCTCCTGAAGTTGATGGTCTACGACCCAAACGACCCTGGCCGCTGTGAATTACTGAAGTGAGTGCCAAAACTTAAACCGAAGGCTGAGTCACTTTTAAATTTGTGGTTTTGTTCTGAAAGCCTCGCCTCCTGTCGGTTGCAGCATACTGCTGGTGCTCGACTACTTCAGCATCAACTTGGCGACCATCAACTCCTGCATAAACCCCATCATCCTCTTCTTCGTCTCCAGGAAGTACAGGCACTACTTCATGGTAAGGATGTCTTGTTCTTTGGCTTCCTGGTTTGTTGTTACGTAGCAAGACACTCTGTGCTTCGTCCTGGGCCAGTGCGACGTCACAGTGAGGTCACGGGGTCATGAGAGACAGATCTAAAACTGGGGGTTGGGAGTTGATTAAACACAGAAGGGTCGCGACCTCTGATAAAGTGTTTGTGGGAAGTCAGTAGAAGCTTTCTGGTTAAAAGGAGTGCTCCACTCAGGAGTGACATATTTACTGCCCTGTTCTTTTTATATTCTGGGAATTTTGGGACAAATTTTCCCCTTTATCTCCATGTTATGTTGCTTCATAAGTGTGCTGCACCAAGAGCAAAATTTGAATGCAAAAGATTCAGCAGGCAGTTTTTTGATATTTAGCTAACTTTTCTCACATCTAACACACTTTCATCTAAGTAACTGTCATATATATCTTCACCCGCCTTGCCTGCTGGTGGTGGTCAGAGGACCAGGTGGTGCTCGTGCATGGCAGCCTTGCCTCAGTCAGTGGCCTGCCACCATCAGCATGTGAATGTCTGCGTGAATGGGTGAATGACCGAATGCAGAGTGAAGCACTTTGGGGTTCTCTGGACTTGATAAAGCGCTATAAAATTATAGGATATAAACCACTTGAGAAATTCTTCCACACATCCTTGGCCACAGAGCCCACTTTTTGGTCATTGGTGGGGTCGGCTTGAGCACAATGAGAAAATGATCAGGAACAACAAGTATATTTCCAATGCCCTCCTTCGACTTCTCTAGGCAGAGAAAGTCTGTAGATACAAGTTCATAGGGGTACTGCTGTGGATGCTGACAAGAGGAGCGCCGACACTTCTTGTGGGAGTCGTCCTTCGTCTTCACACTGCTCACACCAAGATTTGATGTCCTGGAACATATTTGGCCAGTAGAATCTCTCAGTTATCAACTGAAGAGTTCTCTAAAAGCCTAAAGGCCTCAGCGTTGGCATACTCCACTGGGCGGAGGTGCACTCAAGATGGACTTGACGCAGACATCCGCACAAGGATACATTTTATGACCATGTTAGTGTCGGCATGAGCAAAGCAGCTGCTCTGCATCAAATATAATGTAAATATAGTTGTTTTTGACAGCCAATGTTTTCTTTGTGTGTTGTTTCGCCAAAACTGCTAAATTGCCCCCAAAAACCTGCATTTGATTTACACAGCCTCAGTGTTCTGTTAAATGATGAAGGTGGATAAAATAAAAAATAAGGGACATCTTGGATCTGTTTCTTGATTCCCTCTGCAGACACCATGTGGTCCAGATACTGCACCTCCTTCTTCATCAACTGGCACATCAAAGACCAGCTGGATGTGTTCCAGATTCTTCTCAAATGTTTTAGAAAATATTATGAGGTCATCAAGGTAACCGAGCAGGTGAGTGAAATTCAGATCTGCGAGGAATGGATGGGGTACTCTGAAGCCCGAATAGCATTCTGTTGGCCTCAAATAGCCCGATGGGCGCTCTGAATGGAGTTTTGTGTTTATCATGCGCTACCACTTCCACTTGCCAGTAACCTGACGCTGGATCCAGCCTGGAGAAGTATTTAGCTTGCCCCAAAGCCTCTAATACTTCCTGTATTTGATGTATTCGTGGCAGAGAGAATATGTCACGTGTGGTGCAGGAGTTGAGTTTTCTGTAGTCAATACAGAACCTTAATGAATCATCTTTCTTGTTGGCCTAGAAAGTCCGGTTCGTTTGAGGAGGTGTGAATGCACAATCGAACTCTGATGTGGACAAAAATGTGAACTCTGGTCTGCCTAAAAGCCTAGATCTCAGTTCGGTTGAAGTGAACTCTGGTGCGGTTTGAATGCATATGTGAATGCCAAGCACATTGGAGGCAGCTCCAAAAGCAGGAAGTGGACTACAGAGCAGGGCATTCTGGGTAAATACAACCAAAATAAACATGAGAGTTTGGTGTTAGTGGGAGAAATTGCATGTAGTTATTTACCAAAGAGAAAAGAAAAATCCAACAACCGCTAAAACCTCATCACTCCATTTTTGCTTACATTTTATGAAATGGAGTTGCGCTCAGTTTCTTCTTCAGAGGTTTTCTGTGGTTTCCTTCAGAGGCTCCCGGTGCAGCACCACCACAGTTGAGGAGGGTGACTAGGTTTGTCAAAGGGTTTGGTTTGATCGATACAGTGCAGTGTGAAAGCAAACCACAAACTGAAAATGTAACAAATGTTGCAATTTTTCAAAAGTCATATTGCTATGTTTCACAGCTGAAGAGCTTCTGTGCAATTAGTATTACTAACATAACTGATTAGCTTTACGGTTGTAAACATGGTAATATATGACAGTCTTTTTTAGACATTTCCATTTTAAATGTGGTGAAAGTGTGCAAAATGTGAGAAAAGTAAGCTAAATATCAAAAAACTGTGCTAAATCTTTTGCGTTCATATTTTACACTTTGCAGCCCTTAGTTAAGGAAACAAAGACAATCCGATCGGCTCTGTAGCTATCGCTAACGAGGATCGTTGCAGACCCAAACCCAAATCAGCTGGAATATTCAAAATCTGCTGGTGAAGACTTCAGATTGAGAAGGAAGCAACACCAGGAAAAAATAAAAATGATCAGATTAAAAAACTCAGAATTAGGAAAAAGTGAAACAAGGATTTTTAAATAATTATTTTGTATTTTGTTGAACTATTCAGAAAAGGAACTTTTCAAAAAAGGAAAACAGGAAGTTCAAATGTTTTGCCTTTTTTTCTCCGATTTCAGCAGCTACAACCATGTATTGTTGTATTTTCTATTTCACATTGTCCCAAATGTTTTCAGAATTACAGTGATGCTGCTGAAACACACTCAGAAAGTAATTTTACCTGAGTGATTTTACGAAATATATCTGGATAAGTTTTTCTCCATCATCATAAATGAGGTTAAATAAAAAAATAATAATTTTAGACTTTTAATCCTTCTGTTAGGCTTCTCTCTGTCTCTTAAGTAATTTTTTAAATTGTATGTAAGATGATAATTTTCAAAGGTTCTAAATTAGCATAAAATGCTAATTTAGTCTTTTCTGTGTCCCTATTGACTAAATAAACTATGCTAGTAGTGTAAAGTGAATGTTATGTTGAATCTAAGTCCCATAAACTACAGATTAAGTGGAGTTGTAGTTTTATTCTGGCAACAGGATTGGATTTAAATGTACTTTTTGGTGTCACAGTGACCGCCGGCAGCTTTATCTTCGTTCTGATGGAAACCATTTCCAGCTGGGACATTCTCTTCCTGTCTGCGAAAGCACTGACTCGGTTGAATTTGCCTTTTGTGGCTCTAGTCCAGGACTAAAATGCTTAAAGTTTCAGCCATGTCATCCAGGTTATCTTGGCTCGGCCTTGGAGAAAAGAAATCCATCAGGTCAAGAAAGGTCAAGCCTGTTTACTGGGAATTAAGTTGTCACAAAATAGCTGGTGTCACAAATACTGAAATAAAGATTGTTACGACGGCGGAGTTTAAAAACGGAGGTCTACAGAGAGTTCAGACATTAATATGAAAGAGACCAGAACCTGGTTGTAAATCTGCTGTCCGTCTCCATCAGAAACATAATTTTAAAGACACAGAACAGATTTAAACACCAGCGACAGTCACTGGTGTTTAATAATGAGAACAAGTTAATAGTCTTGGTTGCATCCTTCACTGTTGCTTCTTTCTACCTGATTTTCTTCTCTGTTAATTGGCCAAAAAGAAAAATCAGAAAGAGGAGGGAAGATGGGATATACTGAGTTGGATTGTAGCAGATCAATATAAACAGTATTGATCCATGTACTTCAATTATTTAATGTTCCTGATGCCAGATTGTGTGTTTAGACTGACTGAATTAAATGGTGCTTAACATATTCAGGAACAGCTTCCCAGTGGCCGAGTGAAGGACAGAAAACAGACAAACTGACAGAAACCAAGTCTGTTTAATAAAATCAATCACATTTTACTCTAATTATGTTTCCAGTAACTTTTATCAAGTTATATGCAGATGATATTGTCACTTATATTTCAGAAACATTTGATTCAACCTCATATTTGAATGTTTTAATGGAAAGAAAAACTAAATTTTGACTTGTTAAGCACTTGGCATGAGCTCAGATGTGTCAGATGCAAAAGTCTTGAGTCATCCCTTATTTCTCTATTATTTTGCTTACAATCAGAATCTCTTGTAGTGTGAATGTCTGCCGAAGAGTTTATTTGGACTTTGTTCCAGGAAATGTTCAGCTGAATGTTTATTCCTTTGTTCAGCCTGTTCAGGCGCTGCCAATTTGTTTAAAAAGTCCAAAATACTTCACAGTTTTTCAAGTTAAACACTAATTTTAAAAAGCTATTTGGAGGCTATGAGGAAATGTTGTTTGACTCAAAGACTTCCCCCCCAGCTGATACTGAACATTTTGAACAGAGTAAAAGAGAAAAAACATCATTTTGACTTGCTAAGCACTTGGCATGACCCCAGATGTCTCTTCTATTTGCTACAGTGTTGTGCAAAAGTCTTGAGTCATCCCTTATTTCTCTATTATTTTGCTTACAATCAGAAAAGCTATCTGAAGGCTGAGGAAATTCTGTACGACTCAAAGACCTTTTCCTCCGGCTGAGACTAAACATTTTGAACAGAGTAAAAGGGATGACCCTGCCTGTCTCTGTGTTTCTCCGTCTCCCTGTAGAAGATGCTGTTTTGCTGCTGTTACTCTCGGCCTTTCTCCAGCAACCTGCAGACTCTCCAACGTGGGACCAGTCAGCGGTTAAAAAACTCCGACCACTGAGGGACTCACCTCCACAGAAATGTTTTCACATATGACCCATAAAGTTATGATGGATCTTATATGAGCTCTTCCAGTTTTGAGAAAACAGTTAAGATGTCAGGAAAAGTAGATATTTTAAGATAAGATAAGATATTCCTTTATTAATCCCGCAGTGGGGAAATTTACATTGTTACAACAGTATAAAAGGCAAAACCAATATTAAAAACTATATATACACAGTAAAATCAAGTGAATATAGAAATACTAAAAAACAGTATTATTCGAAATATAAATAAATCAACAATTTCCAGGTTTATTGCCTGTAGTAGAGAGTGGTGAACTACTTAGAGCAGTGGGTATTGTACAGTCTGACGGCAGCTGGAAGGACACTATTTGAGCAGCTTTTCCCAGAAAGGAGATGAAAAACTGTGTTTAGATGATCACCTTTAACCTCATCCACCAGTTTGACAACCTAAAAGTGCAATTCACAATAATAATTAAATCAAATAGAGGATATTACTGTTTCTACTGAAGAAGGTGTAAGCATAGGTTGTAGATGAAACTAATGTTCATCAGCGCCATCTAGTTAAACCAGGAATACTAAAAACTGCATCTGATACGTGTATTTAAAAGATAAGCAAATATTTTACCATAAAATAACAAAAGATACTCTAAAAACTGTACCGTAAAATAAAAAGCAGAGTAAAAAGGCTAAAATGTCCCGCAGTCTTACAGTAAAAGTTCACTGGAGCCACTAATCCAGCGATCATAACATCTATAAACAGGAAGACATTATTTTCAAAACAAGACTGGAACTTCAAGCAGGATGTAAATACAACCTCCATTTTTACTCTACAGCACATATTACTTATTTATCACTGAGCTTCATTTAAACAGCTGAGATAAATCTCACCTCCACGTCCAAAAAGAAACAACTGACGCCACAAACTGTAAGAAGTTTTACTCACCGACGGGTTTAAAACACGGATTATTTTATTCACGTTCCTTCTTATGGTTGCAGAGTCTCGTTTTCTTTGTAAATTTCGCCATATAACTCTATTAATAAATACATTTTTTGAATTAGCTGTAGCTTTTAGCTGGAGGAACCGTTAGCAAACAAAGCAGAGCTACGCTCCGTTTTCTACTTCGACTTCACATTTTTATCTAGATCCGGGTAAGCAAGGAGAGGAGTGCCATCTAGTGTTTGTAAATACAAACTGCAGGTCATGTTAAAATAGATGGAAGCACTTATTTCGCGTCACATGAATCACGTAATCAACTGCCGAATGTTACTGCTGACGCAACAGACGAAGTAGACGACAGGAAGTAGTAGGAGGATGATGTTTTGTTTTTTTCAGGTGACGTGCTTGAGCCAGTAGTGACGTTTTCAGGAAACGGGAAGTCATAAACTACTGGATACTTATCAAGACTGATCAATTTAAACAGTAAAAGGATAAAAATATGAATTTAATCTAAATTTATTTTTAAAATAATTGCTAGAATTAAACAATGGTTTTTGCTATCTGTGATTTTGTTGAAGAAATTATTTCACTGGACTCTGAGTTCAGTGTTTAGGGCTGAAACAATTAATCGGATTAATCATGATTCATCGATTATTAAAATAATCGTCAACTAATTTTGTAACTGAGGAGTTGTAACTTGATAATAGACTCAAAAAAGGCAATTTGCTGAAAGAAAAACATGTTCAGAGCAGCAGTTAAGCCAAAATTAAACTAAGAATATATACATTTAGCGTGAAAACAAGTTTTTTTTTTCCTATAATATATTCTGGACATTCAAGTTGCACATTTTAGCTTCTGTAAAAAAAAAAAAAAACTTTTGCTAACCAATTACTAATTAGTTAATCTAACAAATATCAACAGATCCGAGCCTTTCACATGTTGATTTTGGCAGTTTTAGCTGCAGATGCATCATTTGCTACAAATAATCAAGCATTCACTATGGTTTGCCATGTTGTTGCATTTAAGCAACGAAATGTTTATTTATAAAAGGAATTTAATAGTTTATTTGCATTTTTTATGCATTTCGAATTTTGTATGGAATCAGCCTAAGTAACTAAATGGAAAATGACTAAATGTGACATTATTAAATGTGATTAATTGTAAGAACAATTAATTATTCAAATAAGTTGTATCAAAAATATTCAGAGTGAGGCTATGCTGTTGCAATATAGTACTAATATAAAATTAATTTGACCGACTGAAGAACTGTGCAGACAGATAAGGTTCTTGTTTGTTTTTATCAGTCAGAACCAGACGGCTTCCCTTAGATCTCAACCACTAATCAAGTCGTGGTTCCTGGAGGAGGAAGTGAAAATCCCAGAAATGGTTTTACCTCATTAACACGGGCAGGATGGACGTAAAGTTTTCTACATCCACTGCATGAGACTGTGGGTGAAGTCATGGGAAAGTGAGAGATTAAATCTGCTTTGCATTTAGTCCCAAAACAACAACAGTTTCTCTCTTTACTGAAACTTTGTGGCGCCTTAGAGGAATTAAAGTGGAATATAAATAAGAATCAGATTTTGTTACTCTATGTATTTGTTTACCATATTGTTTTTAAAATATTTAAAACTCCAATAAGTTTGTGAAGATCCAAGGAAAAGAAGCGTAACCTGTCCTTTAGCGGCCTCTGGGGGCTGAAGTTTGTATTACACCCATTTTATTTAATCTTTTTCATTATAAACGTAATAATGATGTATAAAGTCAGATGTTGTGATGCATTAAGAAGCCATTTTAATGTGTTTTTTTGTTTGTTGTTGTTTTTATTAGTTGTGTTTATCAATAAAATTATATAACCCTTAAACTACATAATGAATATTTGCTTTATTTGTGACTGATTAATTTCCTGCTCTATCAGTCAAAAATATTTTGTATTTAATCATTTAAACACGTTCACATCTTTCTGGGCTCTTTAGTTACTTTTACACTACTTACTTGGTTGAGACGCTTCAAAATATTTTATATTTTCCAGGTTTATTTTTCGTTAGTGCATAGTAATAAATATATTTTAGAATACATTTCTTTTTCAAAGCATAATTTTTAATCACTTAATAAATATGAACAAAACTTATTCGTTTATGTGTTTCAAACATTGTCTCCATATTTTATCTCATTTTTGGGGAGGATGTATTTATTTCTCCATTTTCCTGCCTGTTTTCCCGTCTGAAGTGTTTTCCTCCACTGGTCCCTGAACGGGTCTCCGCTCCGTTAGCCTGATTAGCCTGCTAACCGCCAGCCTGTGTCCGTCCTCCACCCACCATGTGACCGACGGGCAGACCGGAGCTGCCGCTGCTTCCTCCCGGTGACGTCGGGCCGTAAAGGCGGCAGACAGGAGCGGATCGGCGGGGCACAGCTGCGGACCCGACGGCCCGTTGTGAGGATTAATCGATCGCTGATCAGAGCGGGGCTGATTGACGGACTGCCGAGCGGTGGTTTAGCGGTTTAGCGGTTTCGGATGGAGGAGGGATGCGTTGCCTAGAAACAGACACAGGACTGAGGGTGGAAACAGGCCGAGCGTCACTGTGAGTAAACACCTTCAGCTGCACCAACATCTCCATGTTTTGACCTGCTTACACTTCAAGACGAGCTGCTCCCGCCTTTAGGATGATAAATGTTTTCATTTTAATCAAAACCAAACATGTTTTTAATGCTAATGGCTGAAATATGACGTTAGAAATGGTCTTAGAAACGTTCATGTTGACTGATGATCCAATAGGTCCAATGTGGCTCCGGAGGAAAAACAACCATTTTTAGTGGTGCTGCAGTACAGTTTTATTATTCTAATATTTCCAAACAGTTTCTGCGACTGAATGAAGTTTATGAGATTTAAAAAGCTGCAAAACTCACCAGCAGTTTGGTTGAGTTGTCCA
Organism: Poecilia formosa; assembly: GCF_000485575.1. NCBI lineage: Eukaryota > Metazoa > Chordata > Actinopteri > Cyprinodontiformes > Poeciliidae > Poecilia > Poecilia formosa. The sequence goes on from NW_006800227.1 coordinate 420,320, forward strand.
TGTTAAAGAGTCAACATTGGATTCTGGGATATTTAGCTTAATATTAAAAACTTATTCAACATAGTTTGAGTGGTGATTCATTAATCTACTGCTTGCAGATGATTTTAACATTTACGTCCCAAACATTTGTGGTTTTACATTCATACTGGAATGTTTAAATAACACATAAAACTTGACTTGTGTTAAGTGGCAACAGACTTTAACTTACACCTTATTTGAGTGGTAATTTATTAACATATGCAGATGATGTTATCATTTATGTAAATTCCAGAAATGTGGGGTTTTGGAATATTTTAATAACAAGAAAAACTTGACTTAAGTTTATAGGTTAATTCTGCTGCTTGACTATTTTACTTCCATCCAGCAGAAATTTGAATCCATCTCTTTTTTTATTGTAATCCAGACTCTGAATATTTATGAAAATATTTTCTTTTGACTTTGGATCCTATTTTAACTCAATTTAATTTAAATTATGTCATTTTTAATTGCAAAAAACATAACAAGTGGGAAAATAAATAATAAAAAAACCTTAAGTAAATATATCTTACCATTGTTGTTGTTGTATCTATTTTTTCTAAGTCTAGGTCTACATAATTACAACAGTAATGTCGTACATAATAATAATGTTAATTTCTAATTAAATTAAATTACAGAGTCCAGCTCTAAAGGTCTGTCTTTGTCTTCAGGTTTAGGATGAGCCTGTAAGTCTTCACTCAGGGAAAAGCAGCCGTCATGCCGTGTACCTGTGCAGAGTGGAGGAGATGGATCCGCCCGCTGGTTCTGGTTCTGTACGCCCTCCTGCTGGTGGCCGTGGTGCCGCTGTGCGTCTGGGAGCTCCAGAAGGACAAGGTGAGACCCTCCTGACTCACCTGGGCTCCGTTACGAGCCTCATCCGATCCAAACGTTTTGACCCAGAGAGGTTCTGCTGCTCTGTCTGCGCAGGTCGGGACTCACAGCAAAGCCTGGTTCATAGCCGGAGTGTTTGTGTTCCTCACAATCCCCATCTCCCTGTGGGGGATCCTGCAGCACATGGTGCACTACACCCAGCCGGAGCTGCAGAAACCCATCATCAGGTGAGACATAAACACAACCAGCACCGAGTTTTCACTCCGCTTAATGCGGGTTTAGCTAACTGCACTGAAAAAAATCTGACAATTTTCAGATGTTTGTGCTGCAGTGGAGGGAAAATAACACAATAAGAGGGGAGCATGGGCGGATTCAGGGGTGGGTTCATGGGGGGCGCTGACCCCTACAAAAAATTAAACTAACCTTTTGTATCAAATAAGGTTTTGATGACTCAGTTGTTCACAGATAAATGAAAACAACACATATTTTCTGCTAGAGAAAACATGGGCAGATTCAGGGGTGGGTTCATGGGGGGCAGGCCCCTTCAGAAATCTGATTTATTCTTTAGGTACATCAAGTTACAACCAGCTAAACTTTTTAAACATGAATAAAAGTAGAAAAACTTTGACAATGATTCAAATTTCTGTTGTGACTGCATGTTAGAGGAGCAGCCATATTTATCTAGTTGTGGTTTGAATAAAAGTGTGAATATATCACATTTTAGTTTTAACTCTCTGTAAGTTTACAGAAGAAAACACATCTGGTGTATTTTAGAAAAAATAAAATCAATTATTACTAACTAGATTACTGTACAAACCCATTCAATAAATAAGAATATTGACTTTAGTAACTCCATCACCAAGAGAAACACATTAATTATAAATTAATTAGGCAAAGACTGATGTTTTAACACCTTTGTCTCTTTTAGTTATGATGATTATCTGCTTACAGTTCATGAAAACATGAAATTTAAAAGTGGAATATTATATCAGACCCATAAAAATGTTTATTACATGCTTAACAGTTGTTAATTTTCAAAAGACATTTTTAATCTGACAAATGACACCAAACAGGACGTATATTCTAATTTGTATGTAATTTTAACTACATGCTATTTGTGTTGGTAAATTATTTTCATGCACTTTGATCCTCTGAAGTAATTCATAAAACAACATGAATAATAAAAAAGAAATTACAGTTTTAGGGAAGAAAACGCAGGTAACAACGACATGCAGGAAGTTTCTGAAACTTTCAGATTTTCCACAGAAAGAAAAAAAGAAAAATAAAGTGCATGAAAATTCAAACCTGGCAGAAATACTCAGATTCTCTGGTTTGTTTTCGTCTGGCAGGATCCTGTGGATGGTGCCGATCTACAGTTTGGACAGCGTGAGTCAATAATGAGACGATAATGAGACACTGTAAAACATTCAAAGGTGGTTTAACTTGAAAATCCAAGTCCACCTGCTGCCATGAAAATACAACTTAAGTCGACAAGAAAACAGTTTTAGTTTAAACTCAGAAATTAAAATTCATGAGGTTGATCTAACAACAAGAGACAAGTTGTCTGAACATTGTTTTTTAACTTCAATAATCTTAAATTGTGAGTTTTAACTTAAAGTTCCAATTTAAACCAAATAATTATTTCACAATATACAAGAAAAAAACTGTCCAAAACTGTCCTCACCTGGTTAAAGAACCAAATTTCTTTATTTTACTCATAATGTCAAGTTATAATAACTATTTTACTTTAGAATAATTTAAATTATTGTTTCAAATTGCATGAACAAAATTTCTGATCTGAGAATGAATTTTATTAAACATCACAATGAATTCAGCTCACAAACATTTAAATAAAAATGAACATTTGCCTTAATAAAACAGAGTCAGATCAATGTAACGCATTTCCATCTCGGGTAACTTATTTGACTTAAAGAGTAGAAAATAGTAAACACAACTAAATGCGGCTCAAATGTTTTACAGTGTGGCAGCAGATAAAACTGAGCTCCATTCCTCACAGTGTGATTCAGGCCTTCCTCTCTCCTCTTCCTCGCTGCGTCCAGTGGCTGGCCCTGCGCTACCCCAGCCTGGCCATCTACGTGGACACGTGCCGGGAATGCTACGAGGCCTTCGTCATCTACAACTTCCTGGTGTTCCTGCTCAACTTCCTGAGCAACCAGTACCCGAGCCTGGTGCTGATGCTGGAGGTGCAGCAGCAGCAGCCGCACCTGCCGCCGCTCTGCTGCTGCCCGCCGTGGCCCATGGGAGAGTAAGACGAGCCGCGCCGCGCGACGAGCCGGAGGAGGTGAAGGGTTTTATGTTTTACTCATTTCTCTGACAGGGTGCTGCTGTTCCGGTGCAAGCTGGGAGTCCTGCAGTACACTGTGGTCCGACCCGTTACCACGGTGATAGCGCTGTAAGTTGGTATTTTTTAAAAATATTTTCCTTCCTGCACATTAGAAACCATCAATCTTCAGTTCTCTGGTATTTCTAAAGGTTCTTTAAAGGAGATTTGCTACGCAAAATTCAAATTCTTAAAGTTTTTTATGTCCATTTTTGTCTCAGCTGCTTTAAAAAAACACCCAGTCATCTTTTGGCAACAAGTTGATGTTTTTTAGTGTCTGGAAAATGAGCCGTTTCAAAAACCTCTGGAATGTTAAGTCATGCTGCCCCGTTACCTAGCAACGCCAGCTGAGTCCAGTCCTGTTACCTAGCAACCCCAAACTAGTCATGAGTTCCAGCACGTTTGGTCAGCTGGTTTTATATGTGCTGTACAATGGCTGCTGGGAAAGACCAGTGTTTTATTATTGACTTACTGTTTAGAAACCATTTTCTGCAATCTTGTTGGTTGTGCAAGAGGCTCCACTTCTGCTTTTCAAAGATGTACGGTTGTAGAATTGCGCGTCTGTTGGCGGCCATTTTCATATGTGAGTGTACAAGTTGAGCTTATTTGGATTTAAAGTGACAGAGGCCCTAAATAGGCAGAACTGACTAGATTAAACCTCAATTCTGAGAATGATTTTGTGGAAAAAATGTAATAAACATGTTTTGAATAGGCCATAACTCTGTTCTGATCTGTTAAAGGAAGCACAGCAGGTCACCTTTAAAGATATTTTAAACTTTAGTTGCTTTATTTCTCATTTTCTTTCCAGTTATGATATTTTTAGCTGCAGTTCTCAGCTCATCAGAGCATTTTTGATACTGAGTGGATCTCTTTGTTTCCGCAGCATCTGCCAGCTCTGTGGCGTTTATGATGAAGCCAACTTCAGCTTCAGAAACGCCTGGTCCTACCTGGTTATAGTCAACAACATTTCCCAGCTGGTAAACACAAAGATCAACACAACACACCCAAATATAAATGAAAAACTGATCCCTAAACGTTGGTCCAGCTGCTCTCCTCTCTGGTTCTGTCGGTCCAGTTCGCCATGTACTGCCTGGTTCTGCTGTACAAAGCCCTCAGAGACGAGCTGACTCCCATCAGGCCCGTGGGGAAGTTCCTCTGCGTCAAACTGGTGGTGTTTGTCTCGTTCTGGTGAGAACGGAGGCCGGACTCCGTCTGTGTCTCGTTATGTTTTAGATAAAACAGTCAGTGCTGGTTTCCCTGCAGGCAGGCGGTTTTTATAGCCTTCCTGGTGAAAGTGGGAGTGATTTCTGACAAACACACCTGGGACTGGGACAGCGTGGAGGCCGTAGCCACCGGACTGCAGGTCAGGATAAATATTTAAAGACTTTTTAAAATATGTTTCCATTACAAATGTGCACAAAATGTTGTTGATATTTGGCTAAAGTTGACAAAAAACCAAGAATTTCACAATTGTGATGTTTCCATTAAATAAGAAATGCAATTAAAATCACACATGATGAAGTTTATTCACGCTGTAAGTCATTAAAAACATTCAGCGTCATCATTCTCCCACCACTTCCTGTCGTCTTCTTTGTTGTTTCTGCTAGTAGTAAAATCCGGTTTTTGATCACATGACTGGTGTGGTGTTTTTTCATTGCAATTTTGTGAAATAAACTAATTTAATTTCATCCAAAAAAATCACTGCATCGTATCACAAAAACTTTTAATAAAAAAATTAGACTTTTTTCAAAATGCTACAATTTTTATCTCTAAAACTGATTTATTGATTAAATGTCTGATTGATTCACAGGACTTTATCATCTGCATAGAAATGTTCCTGGCTGCTATCGCTCACCACTACACCTTTACCTACAAACCCTACGTCCAGGTATCCATCCATCCATCCATCCATCCATCCATCCATCCATCCATCCATCCANATCCATCCATCCATCCATCCATCCATCCATCCATCCATCCATCCATCCATCCATCCATCCATCCATCCATCCATCCATCCATCCATGGGTTTCTTTCTGTTTTCCTGCAGGAAGCAGAGGAGGGTTCGTGCTTCGACAGCTTTTTGGCCATGTGGGATTTCTCAGACATCAGAGCAGATGTAACTGAGCAGGCCCGCCATGTTGGTAAGCATCATCAGCAGATTTCATTGGTCTCCATTTATTTTTACATATGTAATACAGAATCACTATAGCACAGCTTTTTCCTCTTTTCCAAAACTTAAAAGTCCCTTTTGATATTCTCCATATTATTGTTTATTCATTTCAGAAACAGAGAAACAAACCTTGTTATAAGTTAAATTATCTGCCAATGAAACTAGAACCTTTTCATTAATATTTAGGACTTTTTAACTTAAAACCAGCTCTTAGATTTTGCTTGTGAGTTAGTTTTGTTTTATTTTCAGTGTACTGAGATATTTAACCAAAAATACTTGGTAATATTTTGCGTTTTTGCAGTGTAACATTACTGTCATCAAACCGTTTTCCAGACCTCCATGGTTTCCTCTTCCACAGACTGATGATGCTTCTCTCCCTTCAGGTCGTACTTTCCTGGGACGTCCCAATAAGATGTACTTCGGCGCCGCGGCTCGACCCGAACACACCGAGCACACCGGCCTGCTGAACTCCACCTCCCAGGATCCAGTCGTTGCCGCGGCGACCTCCATGCCCTCCTCCCCGTCTTCGGTGGGGCGGTACCAGGGCCTAGGCCACACCACCGCCCCTCACTCCATCTCCGCCCCGGCAGGTTTCACGTCTTCGTCCTGGGAGGACGACAGCGACTCCACGCCGCCGCAGCCGCGACTCGGACAGTAACAGAGATTCAAACTCTAGATCTATGATAGAAAACTGAAACAGAGCGAATGCACTCTGAGGTCAAAGCCATGTCTGTTCAGAAGCTGGTGTAACTTTAAGGTGAAGATGTGAATGTTTATAATCTGTATTTTGCTGTAGTTTTGATAAATGTGTCTGATGGGTTGGAGGAGGGAAGCAGCTTGTTGTTTCAGTTTTGTGCTTCATGATGTTGAAGTCCTTCAGAAAACTTTAACTGTTTGTCCCGACTCAATAAAAACACCTGGATTAACACAAACTGGTTCTACCATTAAAAGGCTCTGCGCTCTAGTATGCCGTAATACGTTTAAACACTGTTACCAGAGTTAGGTAGGAACTAGTCACATTTACTTGAGTAAAGGATTTTTACTGCTTTTTACTTGAGTAACTTTATTATGAAGTATTTCTTCTCTTACTTCAGTAAATTTCTGGATTTTCTACCCACTGAATGAAAAACATGTTTTAATCAAAAAGTCACCAGACACAGACACACGCCTGCAGTTTTTATTAAAGTCTCATAACTTTTTTATTGAATGAAACTGATTGGAAACATTTTCCCTGATTTTATTTCTTTTGTTACTTATTTGAATTATTGTCATTTTTGTCTTTAAAAATTTCCACATAACTTTATATATTAGGTTGTCTGGATGATGTAATTTTTAAATATTAAATGATCAGTTACTCTGTTCTTAAGTCAACTTTTACCAAATACTTTTTACTCTTAACTGAGTGAAAATATGTTGAAGTACTTTTACTCTGTTCACCTCTGACTGTTACTTTGGATGATGGATCTAAGATGTTATATAAACTCCTGCAGATTTAATAATTTTATTAGAATTCAGAGTTATACTTTTTGTCCACTAGATGGCAGTCCAAATGAGACTGCAACTCAGAAATAATTGTTTTAAAATTACGTAAAACTATGGGGAAAGACAAGTATTTAATTAAGTTGCCAGTGTGAAAGATGGAATAAAAAAATCTTATTGAAAAAAAACTAGCAAGACTTTAATCTGCCTGCAGATTATCATATTATGAAAGAAAAACAAGTTGTTTTCATGAACAGTCCTGTTATTATCTTGCAAATATTTACGTATTTGTGATTATTCTTTTATTAACAGAACCCTCATCTAAAATCAAACAACATTTTTTCTGTAGTTTTTATCTTGCAGCTTTAACTCAATTTTAATCTTCCTGCTCTGTGAAGAGGGACTTTCTCTATTATCAAATAGAAAGTGATAGAAGACAGAAAAATCCCCTGTTCAGCGCAGAATAAGCTTTGCAGCACACAATCTGTTTATTATGAACAGCTTTTATTACAAAAGCTTAGCAGAAAATACACAAATACACTTCCTGATTAATTTCATTATTAGGTTCAGATTTGTTAATAACTTTTGTCTCCATGTCTATAAACTGTCATTTTGGACGAACCATGAATCAGTTTCAGCATATTTACATCAGGGGACAAAATAATTCACATCGGCTTTATTAGCAATTATGTTCTTATCACTTTAATGGGGTTCAGTTCTGATCCAACGAAACCGAAAGTAAGAGATTAGATTAGCAGCAGAGACATTGCAGGTACTTTCCTAAACGTCGCAATAAAGCCGTGCTGGTTCGAACTGGTTCCGAGGACAAGTCACAGTCCAAAGGTGGAGGAAAACGAGGTAACCTGAGCAGCGAAATGTGAGTTTCTGCATGTTTTGTTCCTATTGCTCTTGTCGGACTCGGATTTTCTGACATGTTGTCTGCTCTGCAGCAGACATTTTGTTTCAGCTGCGCAGATCCTAAAACTGGAGTTTACAACAACTTCTGCCTCGCACTGAACACAAACAAACCCGAAACTGTTTTGAAGTTGTATTTTAGTTCAGCAGCCATATTGATTTTCAAACGCGCGTCTAAATATGATTTTTTTTCTTTTTGTTTGGATTTTTACGTTTACATAATCAAAACATGGTGAAAGATGAGCGGAAACTGGAGCAACATTGCAGTATTTTGAAATGTTTAGGTTTTAATGATGCATTTTAAATGCATTTTCCATGTATTTGTATTATTTCTAACTTTTAAACATGCATTAGGTTATTTCCTGGCATAACTATGTTATTTCAACACTCTGTTCACTTACCTGATTAAGTATAGAGAGGAGAATGAAATCTAATACTCGAAGCCTTTTTTGTTTACACTGTGGTCTGTGCGCGTGCTTATGTAAGAGTCTATGGCAAGCCGTTAATATAAAAAATGCTATAATAACACGTTGCCCTAATCCATAAATAACTAGATTCTTTCGCGCAGCTGCCTTACGAATACAAAAGCAAAAACAAAAATTTCCTTCTTAAACTGCAGTTTAACACTAAAGTTTGCTATGGCATTAAATGCAATCTCTCTGTTATTTTCAGAAAATACAGTAGTTTTTAACACCAAAAATAATTATCTGTTTAAATAGGTAATGGCATTTTATTACACATACACCACCGGCAGATTTTTTTTTTACTTTTACTTTGCCTTAACTGATGCTTTGATAGTTTTATTTTTTAAAATAACAAAATGTGAATTAAATATATGGTGGCTAGCAGCTTGTAGTTCCTCTTAAATAGCAGCAGATGTCAGCAAAAACTTCAACTCTACTTTAAATTTGACATTGCAAGTTATATGTCAAGTTTTAAACATGTCCATCTTTCCTTTTTGTTAGTATTATCAGTGAACAGTCAAAATGCAAATAACAGCCATTTAAAGAAACCCAGGATGAAACCTAAAATAGATGTTGAATGTTAAATGTCTAGGCACCAGCTGACACTAATCTTATGTTTTTATATGTTGTACATGTTTAAGGATCAATGTGTATAACTTAGATCTCGTAAATTTGACTTCTGAATACAAATGAAATCACTGAATCTAAATACTGCAACTGATTTATTTTGCTTGGATGTTTTATTTTTCTTCATTTTAGCTGGTGCAGCAGAAATGGCTGACAGGAGAAAAAGGCAGCGGTCAGAGTCGACTGACTCCCCCAGTGAGTCGTCACACAGGTAATGCTGAACCAAAACAAAAACATTTATTATTAACCTGTTAGTTTGTTGCTTTTTGTCTCATTTTGCATTGTTTGTCTGTGAAGTATCAAGATTAGAAGATCAATAAAAACGACCAAAAAAATAATAATTTAGTCAGAAACAAAAGCTTGAATTATAAAAACTTAAAAATCCTCTTAAAAACTGTAGAATCATTAGCACAATGATTTTCTTTAGCACTGCTCTACTTTATATTTTTTCTTAATTAGGATTGTTGAGTTATGAGGTTTGTCATGATTAATTCTTTTTAAGATGTTGGAGTTTTATTTCCCATTTTTCTTTGCCTCTTATCTTGGAAAAGATTAATTAAATCTGTATATAACTGTAGATATAATAGTCCCTGTATTTATCTTTCCTGTAGAAATGTGGCAATATTTACCAGACACAATAAATCAGTAAGCAAGGTTATATTTGATTCAAAAATAAAAATGATCTGTTTGTAGTTCACAGATGAGAAGATCTGAATCTCCAGCTGCCAGCCCTGTGTCGATGAAGAGCGATTCATCCAAGTTTGATCCGCCATATTTTAGTGATGAACCAGCTTCAAGGTAAAGCTGCTTCTTTTTTATCATGCTTAAAAAATAAATACCTGAATGAACTTTAGAAACATCACATGTTTTTCCGATTATAGGGATTTGCTTCTATAGCACACTGTAAAATGTATTTTCTTTATTACAGTTAAAACTATTTGCCGACTTGAGACCTGACAATTATAAAAATGTATAAAAAATGTAAACAATGCTTCAGTATTTTTGTAAATTGTCAGAGGTAAGTGGATTCATGCAAAACAGCAAGAGTTTGTTTATTTGTAACTTTATTTACATTTCCTTGTTGGGACGAGGAACATAGAAGATAATTAAAACATTAGTTTTAGTGAAAAGACTTCTGTTTGTAGTTCACAGTTGAAAAAAACCAGCCCTTCAACTCCAAGCATTGTGTCCATGAAGAGCGATAAGTCCAAGGCTGAAATGCCTTATTTTGCTCCTGAAACACCTCCAAGGTAAATTATACTATTTATCACTGGTCTGAAAAGGTTTACACAAGATTTCTAAACTGTCATGATTTGAGGTGGTGAGGATTGACCCAGGTTGTGGTGTGAAAAATGATGATGATGATGATAAACAAGGAGTACAGAAATCCAGGCAGCACAGGTGAGCAGACAGCTAGGAGCTCAGGCACAGGTAGCAACTGGATATAAAACACAAATGGAGCAGAGTGACAAAGATAAGATATGACAAGGATCCGACAGGGAACAAGAGGTTTAAGTACACAAGAGGTAATCAGGGAACGTGAGGGACAGCTGGGGACAATAAAGGGGTAGATGGGACAATACAGAGAATCAATTAACTGAAAACAAAGGAACCTAAATCCTTACATAAACAAAATATGTAAGCTGGCAAACCTCTGCTGGAAAGCTGTGCTTTGATATGCGATTTATTAAACTCAATATGTGATCTATTAAACCTTTGATTTATTTGTGAAAACAGATATATTGGTTACACAGAAACTTCACTATTTTGACACAAGCACCACCCTGCTGTTAATCAAACCTTGAGTAAACTACCCAACCTTCCTTACAGAGCCTTTGATTTGTGAAAACATTTCTCTGTTTGTCTCATTCTTTAAACTCATTTCCCTTCTCAGGTTTGTACTCAGCTGCTCCTCATCCGCCTGATTGTTCTCCTCATGACTCTCATCTGTCTTCCCTGTAGCTTTTAAGCTAGTCAGTTTCCCTCACTGCTTGTTGGACCTTCAATCAAGTTTCCCTTTCACCTTTAGTTTTCCTTCCTTTATGTTCATTCTTTCTGCACCTGTAAGTTTGTTGTCCTCAAACAACACAAGCATGATCATATTGTCTTGTCTCCTGAACTATATCTATCGATTTTTTTAGTCCTTATTGTGACTGACATTAGTAATTAGATGTTTTGTTTATCCTGTTTAGCCAACCGCTGCACTGTTCGATGTGCGACAAGGTTTCAACAGATCAACTCCAAATGAATTGTGGATGCTGGTTATGCAGAGATTGTGCTGAATCAGAATCACACCAGTCTCCTTCAACAGTGGACACATGTCCAAAATGTGGGAAGAAACCCAAAAGAACAGATGGTAATTTTTTTTTTAAATAACTTCACTTCCTACAGTTCATCATAACTTAAATGTGTTGTTCTTAGGACATTTTTCAAGCTTAGGGAGAGTTAGCTTGAAACTCTCCCTAATCAAATATCAAATATCATGTTATTATTAATAACATGATATTTGACTTCACTACTGTGTGTTTGATTTTCACAGGAGAGGAAGACATTTTAAAACTAAAGAAGAACCTTCAAAAAGCAATGCAAAATAAATTTTCAGTCACAGGTGAAGGAAATGGTGACCAACAAATTTCACTGAAAAGTATTTACACAAATCTCTACATCACCACTGGTGAGAATAAAGAACTTTCTGAAGATCACGAGTTTGGACACCTGAAAGGCAGTCGTCAATCGCAGCCATCATTGGATTCCTCAGTGAAACTCACTGATATCTTTAAACCTTTGATGAACCAAGAGAAACCCAACAGAACAGTCGTAACAAAGGGAGTTGCAGGCATTGGAAAATCCTTTTCTGTTCAGAAGTTCATCCTTGACTGGGCTGAAGAGGAAGCAAACAAAGATGTTGATTTTGTTTTCTGTCTTACTTTCCGAGAGTTGAATCTGGTTACAAGAAAGAAAAGCCTCAATGACCTGCTGGTAGTGTTTCATCCGGCGCTCAAACCTCTGAAAGATTCCTTGGCTTATGCCAAAGCAAAGATAATCGTGATCCTTGATGGCCTGGATGAAAGCAGACATCCACTGGACTTTGAGGACACAAAGCCAGTGTCGTCTCTGAGGGATGCAACATCTGTAGGCAACCTACTGGTAAACCTCATCAAAGGTAACCTTCTTCCTGATGCAAACATCTGGATAACATCCCGTCCAGCAGCAGCCAATCAGATCCCTGCAGAGCACATCAACATGGTGACAGAAATAAGAGGATTCACTGATCCTCAGAAAGAGGAATATTTCAAAAGGAGATTCAGCGATGATCCGAGTCTTTCTGAGAGAATAACTAAACATATCCAGTCCTCACAAAGTCTTGACATCATGTGCCAGATTCCGATCTTCTGTTGGATTTCTGCTGTTTTATTCCAGGAGGTCTTTGGTGGAGAGGCAGACACTGAAATCCCTCAGACTCTGACAGAGATGATGGCACAGTTTGTTTTTGTCCAAACAAAACGCAGAAGCAGAAAACATGAAACAAAGAGTCAGACACACAAAGGAAAGCTTCTACAGATACACAAAGAGTTTCTTCTGAAACTTGGGAAACTGGCATTTAAGAAGCTTCTAGAAAATAACCTAATCTTTTATGAGGAAGACCTGAGAGACAGCAATATCGACACTCAAGAAGCTTCTATCTACACTGAATTTTGCAACACAGTTCTTAGAGAGGAAGAAATCTTCTACCAGAGAAAAATCCACTTTTTTGTGCATCTGACCCTCCAAGAGTTCTTTGCAGCTCTCTATGTCTATGATTGTTTCGTAACCAAGCAAACCAAGCAGCTTGGGAACTTCCTTGATTTGGAGGACAGAGACCATGCTTTATTTGATCTGGCGAAGAAGACAGTTGAAAAAGTCCTGCAGAAGAAGAATGGTCATTTAGATTTTTTCTTGCGGTTCCTCCTTGGTCTCATGGTTGAACCCAACCGAAGAGCCGTTCAGGGCATGTTGACGTCTGTGGACCCAAACGACGACACAGACAGGAAAGTCTTGACTTACCTGAGATCAATCCGAAGAAAGAACTTGTCTCCAGAAAGCTGCATCAACATCTTCCAGACCATGGTTGAGATGAGAGACAACAAACTCAAAGATGAGATTCAGGAATATCTTAAACTGGCCGACCGTCCAAAAAAAGAGTTGACTCCCCTGCACTGCTCAGCCCTGGCCTACATGCTGCAGGTGTCCAAGAATGAACTGGAGGAGTTGGATTTAAAGAGTTACAACACAACAGATGAAGGCAGGAGGAGGCTCATCCCAGCAGTGAGAAGCAGTAAAAAGGCTGTGTGAGTCTCATTTTTCTATTTACAATAAAATAATCTGTTGTAAGATGTTTTGAATGTAAATGAGTTTAGTTCAAAGGTTAAAGGTTTTCTTACATAGATTGTAAGGATCTAATAAGATCTTGCCATGTGAGAGATCTGCTTCAAGCACTTCATGGTATGAAGAGATAAAGCAATCATTTGAACCAGACATGCTGGAATAGAGACAACATGCAGGACAGAAGTCCATGATGAGGAACCCCTGCCCCAATATGTTGGGTCACAAAGGTCTGGTCTCTGTGGAGACCAGAGATCCTTCAATAGGCACAACATTTAGTTCGTTCCTGTCTAATTTTGGGGAGTTTGTCTGAACTGTCGGCTGTTTGCTGGCAGGAATGACATGAGACGATGTTCTGCTGTATAAGAAGAAATGGATCCATGTGTAACATTGTTCCTGCTTTAGATTATGACCATATATAATATATTTAAGCAACATTAAGTCTTACTTTTCTTTATGCCTTGTAGGTTAAAAGACTGTAAAGTGACTGAGGAGTGGATTGAACATCTGGTCTTTGGCCTAAAGTTCCCGTTTTCACCACTGGAAGATCTGGACCTGAGCAACAACGACCTGAAGGATTCAGGGGTGAAGATGCTCTGTGATGGACTGTCCAGTCCTGTCTGCAAACTCAAAACATTGAGGTGAGAAAACACATGTTCCCTATGCTGCTGTAATGGAATATAATGTAATTTATTCTTCATCGTCAAAACTTGACTCTGAAACAAATATAAGATGTAATTTATTCTACATAATATCTGTGTTGAGGTTTTATGCAGATTAATCATCAGCCTCTGTGTTTTCTCAGGTTGTCTGGTTGCCTCATCACACAGACAGGATGTGAACATCTGGCCTCGGCGCTGAAGTCCAACCCGTCCCACCTGGTGGAACTGGACCTGAGCTACAACAATCCAGGAAAAACAGGAATTAAGCTGATTACTGATCAACAGCAGCTCAAAACATTCAAGTAAAAACTTTGGGTTGTATTTTATGGCCCTAATCTGAAAGGCTTTTATAGTTTCTAACTCTGGTCTCTCTTTAAAGTTTTGATCATGGTGGACCCAATCGGATGAAACCAGGATTTAAGAAGTGTAAGTATTTTACTCTTTGGTTGTTATTTTATTTCTGGTAATCAAACAAAGATAACGTCAAGGCCAAACTGGACTAAGAAACATAAAGAAAACCAATTCTAAAACAGAAAAATGACTTGCACACTTACATTTCTGTAAATTGGGACACTCACATTAATCTAGCAATATGTCTCAATTTAAATATTCAGGAATTAGAACAATAATTGCTACATTTCTCTTAGGAAGGTACTTTACTCTCCCCCATGCCAGAGTTTCTCCTCTAGAAGTCAGTGGTATGAGCTTTTATGAGACGCTGTACATTTAAACTCCTTGTTTTTGTTTTTCCAGATGCCTGCTCCCTCACCCTGGACTCCAACTCTGCTCACAAGAAGCTTCTTCTCTCAGACGGGAGCAGAAAGGTGACCTGGGTGGAGAAGGAGCAGCCTTACCCTGACCACACAGAGAGGTTTGATCGGCGCCTGCAGGTTCTGTGTGAACAGGGCCTGCAGCAGCGCTGCTACTTTGAGGTGGAGCTGGTGGAGCCCTGCGCCATCGGCTTAACATACAGGAGCATCGGCAGGAAAGGAGACGGAGACGACTGCAGGTTGGGGATGAACGATAAATCCTGGTGCAAGATCTGCTCAGAGGAAGGTTGCTACATAATACACAACAGCAACAGTGTTGTTGTCTCCTCTCTGCGCTGCTCTCGGGTTGGAGTGTATCTGGACTGGGAAGCTGGCAGCATCTCTTTCTACAAAGTTTCTCATGACAACCTCACCCACCTCCACACCTACAAACCTATAACATTCAGAGAGCCTCTTCATCCTGCTGTCGAACTTTTTCCTCACTCTTCTGCCTTGTTTTGTCAGATATAATAAGCTGAGCAAAGGGAGTGGGGAAACATGCAGAGTTATAATACACATTAAAATATGGATCTTACACTGTTATATGTAGTCGTACAACTGAACGTTTTTTTTTAATAAAAAAAGAGAAAGATGTTTTATTCCTGCTAAAGCTCATGTAAAGTAAATGACATTTTAACATCCCTGGTATGTTAAAACACTGTAAAGTGACTGCAGAGCAGATTGAACTTCTGCTCTTTGGCCGAAAGTTTCTATTTTTCACACCACAAGATCTGAACCTCAGGAAGAATTATCTGATGGATTCAGTTTTCTGTTGAGTCCAAACTGCAAACTCGAAACACTGAGGTAAAGATAGATGTAAACATACAACATTATGTTCCTTATGTAAAGGAAATGGCATAATAATGGAATTACACATTCTTAAATATTAAGAAACTTTAAATTCAAATTAATAATTAACACTGGAACTGGAAGACATTTTAAATATCCAAAATAAATAAACAAAACAACAGAAACAACTAATAAAATGAACTATGAAGTCTCTGTAAACAGAATTGTGCTTCATAAAAAGGATTAGTTGAGACCAAAGACGTTTGTCGTCCAGTTTTTGGTAGAAACAGAAAAGAGACAAATAATAAATCATGCAAACAGAAATCACTGAGCTCTTTTTAATTTATCATGCGATTAATTAATTTATTGTTTATTAAAGGCCTGTGTAATACAGTACATAGTTTATAATTAAAATGAGTTATCAGGTGTTTGAAGCAGCTGCTTGTAGGACGGTTCTTCCATTGATTAAAATGACTAAATGGGAGATTTAATAGTAAAACTGTTTTCTGAGGTTTTATTTGTCCTCTGATTAAATGTAAAATAGTATTATGATTGGTTTTTATAACAGTATTTTTATAACAGTATTCAGTAAACATCAGTAAAACAACTTTATTTTCATTGTGAGTGTGTTTTATAAATATTTAAATCATCCTGCTTGTTGCTTCTACTCCAACACTGTAGTCCTGTTTGGATTTGATGTTAGATTCAGGATGTTGATCTCACTGAAAAGTATCTGCAGTGTAAATACTTGCAATTTTAAACAAAATGTTAACTTGCATTAATTTGTCTTTATGCTTTTCTTTATACTTCATAGAGTCACTAAATGTAGTTCACTGTTATCTGCTGCTTCTGACATAATTAACTTTCCTCTAGACAAATAAATAAATGCAATAAAAATATGAAAATAAAACTCCTTCACATTATCTGTATATTATGAATATGTAATGAAATATTAGCTAACTACTGTTTGTTAGATATTGGCTTAATATGTTTTCTGTATGTTAAAATCTTGCTACAGTTGCAGAATGTTTTCTGAGAGCTTCGTGTTTTCAAATCTCTAAATGATTTTGAATTAACTGGTTATGTGTAAGTACGGCGCCCCCCAAGGGACACAAAGGACTTTTTTTTTATTGCTTTCCCTTGCAGTAATAAAGTATTTAGTGTTCACCTTGCACACTGAAGGCTTTTCTGCTGAAATTTAAGGTTGTTATAAGAATTTGAAATGTGTGTTATTGTCTTATTTATGATATATGAAGTTCTGCATATTTTCCTTAAGGACACAAAAGAACCACAAACTGATGTGCAAAATGCCAGAAGCAAAACAGAACAAACCTGGTTTCCACCAATGTCTAAAACATAAACACAACAGAAACTTCATGTAAGAAATAAAGAGACATAGAGACTATTTAGATTATTTTCACAGAGTAAAACCTCCGTCTGATGACAGGTTTGTTTGTTGAGTCTTTCTTGTTAATTAATAAAGATCCGTTTTCATCTGCAGTTCCATATCCTGCTACTTGTTTTTCAACCAAAAGATATTAAACAAATATGAAACCCAGTTAACAGATACATTTTTAACCCTGGTTTGCACCAAAAAATAATAAATATATTTTCACTGAGGATCTTTAAACGTGTACATGCATGCTGTTTGGAATTATCACTGTATACAAATTAGTCTATGGTGTATTTTTGCATAGTTCATGTGAAGGAAAGCAATAAAAAAATATTGTGTGTCCTAGGGGAGTTTTATATGCAAAACATTCTGAGTCAGATGTTTTTAAAGTATTCCAACTGAAATGTTTTTCATTAACAACTTTTATTGATAATCACATAATAAAGTCTTTTCAGCACTGAGGTTTTTATCTGGTCTCTATTCCTGTGTCAACATCCTGCGCAGTAGCTTAGAGATGACAAAGGCTGAGACTGACGTCAGTTCAGCACAAAGAAATGAGAGACGAGCCACAGAGCAGAACCTTCAGGAGCTTTTTAACTTGATCTGCAAAGGGAACCTGAGCCTGTAGAGACATAACATTCAACATTCAAACCAGCTGCATGTGTCTCTGTGTGTTTTAATTTGTTCAGTATTTGCTTACATTCTGCATGTTGAACAATTTGTCTTTAACTGAGTGATATTCTCATGTTAAACAAAAATTAGGTAAAGTGTCTTTTATTTTAATGCTGAGCTAAAGGTAAAAAGTGCCAGAGGGTCCAAAACGATCTTTCCTGTTAAATGATCCACGTCTCACCTGCTGGGCTGGTTTGTGCAAACAATGAAAACAGCTGATGGTCCTGAATCAACAAACCCCTACCCTCCCTTATCTTTTGTTATGAACAGAATCAAAGATGAATGAAAGTTTGAAAGTAACCGACTATTGATCCTGGGAAGTAGAGTTTGTGTTAATCTCAGCCACGCCTCTGCACGTTCCTGTCAGCCACGCCTCTGTGAAAGTAACTGGCGCCATCTGGTTTTCTGCCACATGCATTCAAGGACAAACAGCTGATGAACCTTTTTATCACATCTTCCAGGACGGACAAATTTAAGGCCGTTAATTTTTTTTTATAATTAAAGGAAAGAAGAAGGAACAACGGAAACAATAACTTTAAAATACCAGTAAGTTTCATTTTGTTCTCTAAAACATCTATTTCTTTCTTTGTAAACTTTCTACTATTTGTTCTTTTCATGACTGAGTTTTTTCTTGATTCCAAAGACGTGATTAAACTGGGCTTCATCTGGAATCAATAATCAATTTATTAAAACTTCCTCTTCAAGATATGAAAACATGTTTTGCTAGAATAAATGATCACATTCTGCACATTCAGAAGCTGCTAAAAAGACACAAAATGTTTTTATAAAGAAAATTATTACTCTGTCAGTATATACATAATGAAACGATGCCTAAATGTATTCCTGTTTCTGAAATATATAAATATTTGTATGAAAAACTTTCACCATCTGTTAGACAGGAAGGTAATAAAAGGAATCGGTTATTGTGACTCTATGCCTCTTGTTTAAACCACATTTTTATTTTGAAAAAGAAACATTTCGATGTGTTTAGTTCAGACATAAACTAAAGTGATTAAATAGAGGTTGTATGTCATGTAGATGGTTAAATGGATTATATTTGGGGTTTTTTCCCCCCTTAAAACTCAGACAGGCGTCCTGAGCTGAAGACCAACTAGAATCCAATAATCTTCACTTTAAAGGTGAACAATTGTCCAACTTCTTTTATTCTAGTTAAAACAACATTATATCAGAAACAATATTTACTCTTAATGCTGTAAATCTCCTAAACGCTGCTCAGTTTTTCTTTAATCCTGTTATAAATACTATATTCAGCTCTGTGCTCTTAATTACTGTTTTTTAATCTCACCCATTTTCCCACCATAATCTGCACTATTTTATTCTTATTCAGCTTTTTGTAACTATTTTAAACAAGAAACAGGATGTATATTTATATTCATCTAATCCTGTGGAAACGTTTGAGTTTTTCATGTTGTTTAAAGATGTTTTGTTTCTTTTTGGTGGGAGAGTTGTGAAATGTGTAGAGGCAGAAGTGAAATGTGGTCATTAAGATAGAGGAAGTCCGACAGAGGAAGCAGGGGGTGCAACGGACCAAAGTGTTGCAATAAATTTAAAGTGGTAGTGCAGACTTCTCTGTGCACTTCACATGTAAACAACTAGAAAAACAGAAGAATATTTATAATCTGTAGTAAATATTGTTAAGATTCAATCATGTCAAGTTATTGTTTCATTTAACCTTCATCACACTTTCACATAAATAAGCACATGTTGTAAAATGTTCCACGTTGTGTTGACCTACAGATCCAACCAGAAACCAAACCCTGTAAAAATCTCATTTTCCTCTTCAACCTGCACTGAAACTCAGTTGTTAAATAAGTATAAAAATCTTTCTTTTTTAAAGGTTTTTGTTGGTTCTAGTGGCCTTTATCTGAAAGTAGTTCAACAGGAAAGACATGCAGCAAATGTCGCCAGGCTGGGAATCAAACCTGCAACCAGCGGCACAAGGACTAAGGCCTCAGTATGTGGGTTGTGCTTTGCCCCTGCGCCAGCAAAGCACCCAATATAAAAATATTTCTGTTTTTCTGCAGCATAACAAATGTCTGACCGGAGGAAGAAACGGAAATCTGCAGCAAAGACCAGATCACCTGGAGATCACACAGTTTGGTAATTATAGTTTTGACATGAGTAGGAAAAATGTATCAAGTGTTATTAGCTTAAGAAATACAAGTTTAAACAAACCATAAATCTCCTGTATGTCTTGTGTCATAATATGTGTGTAGTTTAATTAAAAGAGTATAATTTAATTAGTGCAACCTCCTTACTTTGATGCCAGATCTTAAGTGCTTTTTGAAGGGCAGCTTCTACTGCAAATATCTTATTACACTTAAAATAAAACAAAACTAACTGATAAGTAACTTTCCAACTAAATAGATCAGCCTTTTTTAAGTCAATAATTCCTTAATATTGATGAAAATGTACTAGTCCTAATGATAAATTATTTCACTTATAACATCTGAAAAGTTTCCTGTAATAAATGAAATAATCTTCCAAAGAAACTGGAACTTTTTCATCAGAATTAAGAAATTATTGACTTAAAACAAGGTTATCTATCTTGCTGAAAAGGTACTTATAACTTAGTTTTGATTTATTTTATGTGTATTTATATATTTGCTTTAGAAACTGGACCAACATTACTTGATAAAATATGTTTTTGCAGAGCACCACCTCCTTGTAGAGCAAATCTGCCTTGCAAACGTAGTCAAATAGTTTTTTCATAATTTTATGCCTCAAACCTCTCGACAAACTAACAAGAAAATGCAAATCTTGAGAACATTTTTTCTTCTTTTAGTTCCCAGAAGAATGGAGATGAGCCACCAGGCCCCAGCAGCATCTCTGTTAAAAGCAATCGGTCAAAGGGTCTGCCAAATGACTTTAGAAAAGACAGATCAAAATGGTATGTGCAACTTATGTTACTAATTAAGAATATCCTGAAGAAGAGCTCTTGTATTTCTCAACACATCAAACAAATTATAAAGATGTTTATGTTTGTATAAAGAATCTTGTTTAGTTTCAGTATTACTGTTTCTTTTTTTGATTAAGTCAACCTTGTTTCTAATTTACTTCAGTTCAGTCCTTCCTCAGTGGTTCTAGTCTGTTTATTTATTCCTTGTGTCTAGTGATAGGTTACTGTTAGATTTATTTTTCTAGTTCAAAGTTGTGGATATTTTCTCCTCATAAAAATGTGTCATTGCTATTTAGAAAATGTGTATTTGTTCTTATTTACAGTCAGAAATTCAGCGAGGAGCTGAGCAGCTGCTCAGTGTGTCAACAGGTTCTGAAGGATTTGGTGTATTTTATTTGTGGACATCCATCATGTAAGGACTGTTTGGGTTTGAGCCTGAATGACTTACCGACAGACTCGCCCTGCACACAGTGTGGAGAGACGTTTATGGAAAACACACTCAAAGACAGAGGTGAGTTCAATTCAGTCTGGATGTGATGCACCACAACACAAGTAGATTCATTTTATTCAGTTTATTATTAAGAAGTAATGGGGCATCAGGAAGCGTTTTGACACTTTGCCAAACTGTATTAATACTGTGGCACTGAATACTGACTCCTGCTGGATCTTAAAAATCCCTATTTTACATAGTAATATTTAATATATTTAATGTCTTTGTGTAAATTTAAAATATCTTTGATATTTTAGATAATGTGAAAATCGAAGTGATGTGACATGTTGTGAAGGAGGATGCATGTGGACTGGGATTTTCTTTTCTTTCCTTTTTTTTTTACACAATATTATAAAACAATATACATTTTTCCAATGTTTTGAAATTGAGTATGTTTCGCATTTTTGATTAACTTCTCCAGCTGCAGAAAACGCCTGCACACACAAAACCCATGAGGCTGCAGTGCAAAGAAACTGTAATGAAAGGCAGAAGAGGTTTGGATAGATTGTCTTTGGGTTGTTCCTGGATCTCATAGGATCCAGGATCTCATAGGATCCTGGGACCTGGGCTGGTTTTTGGTTTGCAGCCAAGAGCTTATTTACCCTCCAACTGTGAACTCAGGATACAGTTAAAACACCTTAACTGTATTCTCAGTATGTGGGCAGAAGATCAAGTTTTTTTGACTTCATCCTCTCACTCAAAACAAGGAAACTCACAATCAAATTTTATTTGCATAGCACATTTCAGCAGCAAGGCATTTCAAGGTGCTTTACATAATTAAAGAAAAAAAAAAAAAACAAGGGAAAATGAAAAAAAAAGAAAAAAAAAAAAAAAAATTTGAAAAAAAAAAAAAAAAACAGTGCCATGCTGCTTTGTCACACATTTTCCACATCATCTCATCAATGATGGATCTCTGGTTGTTGGAAACTATTTACCATTTAAAAAGAGCAAATAACTAAAACATGTCTTAATTTACTCTTTGAGCATCTTGGTAATTTAAGCTTATTACTTATTACTGATGTGACTTTAGATTATTATTAAAACTGCTATATGAAAAACAATCATGCAAGGAAACAGAAACCTGATGCAATTTAACCTGTCACAGACAGGATCAGAGATAAACCATGCATACATTAAACTTTTGTTAAAAATTGCATGTATTCACTATTTATTAGTACTTCTGATATTTTCGAATTATTTCAACCAGTAAGACACATATGTTATGTGTTGCATTTCATTTCAGGTAACAGTGTCTTTCTGGAAGCAACGATGAATCTTAAAAAAGCAATGAAGAATAAATTCACTTCGACGTCTGAAGGTAATGGTGATTATCGCAGCTCCCTCAAAAGCATCTACACAACCCTGTTCATCACCACTGGAGATAATGATGGACGAAATCAGGAACATGAGTTCAGACAGCTAAGAAATGCTCATCCAGACCAACCGCTGAGTGACTCTACTGTCAACCTGAGTGAGCTCTTCCAATCGGTGCCTGACCAGGACAAACCCAGCAGAACAGTCCTGACAAAGGGAGTCGCAGGCATTGGAAAATCCTTTGCTGTTCAGAAGTTCATCCTTGATTGGGCTGAAGAGGAAACAAACCAACAGATTGATTTTGTTTTCAGTCTTCCTTTCCGAGAGTTGAATTTGATTGTAGGAGAGAAAAGCCTCCATGAGCTGCTGACTGAGTTTCATCCGTCTCTCAGACCACTGAAAGATTCCCAAGATTACTCCAAAACAAAGATCATAGTGATCATGGATGGCTTGGATGAAAACAGACATCAGTTGGACTTTCAGGAATCAGCCAAAGTAACTTCTCTTGATGATGTAGCGTCTGTAGGTGATCTTGTTGTAAACCTGATCCAGGGTAACCTCCTTCCTGACGCTAATGTCTGGATAACGTCCCGACCAGCAGCAGCCAGTCAGATCCCTGCAGAGCACATCGACATGGTGACAGAGATCAGAGGGTTCAATGATGCTCAGAAAGTGGAATATTTCAGAAAAAGATTCGGTGATGATTCCAGTATCACTAACAGGATAATATCACATATTCAGTCCTCACAATCCCTGGACATCATGTGCCAGATCCCGATATTCTGTTGGATTTCTGCTGTCTTATTCCAGGAAGTCTTCAGCAGAAATGAAGAGACAGAAATCCCTCAGACTCTTACAGAGTTAATGGCACATTTTGTCTTTGCTCAGACAAAACGTAGAAGCAGGAAGTATGACAGGAACCCTGAGAAAAACAGAGAGAAGCTCCTGAAGACTCACAGAGAATTTCTTCTGAAACTTGGGAAACTTGCATTTGTCCAGCTTCAAGAAAATCAACTCATCTTCTATGAGGAAGACCTGGAAGACTGTGGCATTGATGTAGCAGAGGCATCAATCTACTCTGGTTTATGTAACACTGTTCTCCAGGAAGAGGAGGTCTCCTCCCAGAAAAAGATCTTCTTCTTTGTGCATCTGACTCTTCAAGAGTTCTTTGCAGCTCTGCACGTCTATGAATGCATGAAAACCAAGAAAACCAATGAACTTGGCAAGTTCCTCTCTGTGGAAGACAAAGACCCTCCTTTACTTGATCTTCTAAAGATGACAGTCGACAAAGTGCTGGAGAAGAAGAACAGTTACTTAGACTTTTTCTTACGATTCCTGCTTGGCCTGATGGTTGAACCCAATCAGAGATTCCTTCAGGGTCTGTTGACTCCCCTTGACGAATGGGACGACACAGACAAGAAAATCCTAACTTACCTGAGATCAATTAAAAGAAAAAACATCTCTCCAGACAGCTGCATCACCATCTTCCAGACCATGACTGAAATGAGAGATCACAAAGTCAAAGATGAGATTCAGGAATTTCTCAAACTGGCTCCTTAGCACTGCTCTGTTGATAAAATGACAAAATGACGAGACATAAGAAAGTCTTAACTTAGCTCAGACCTCTTCCATAAACACATTATCTGAAACGCAGTGTTGTGTTCAAGACCACCTAACCCGAGGCCAAGACAAGACCAAGACCAGAGTGTATCGAGACCGAGACAAGACCAAGACC